>NC_091454.1:214213806-214513806 GCF_027789765.1 Dendropsophus ebraccatus | reverse complement strand
ATGTAAATTGTCCCCAAGTAGTCACTGTGGGCGGTGAGCTGCGACAAGTAGTCACGGTCCCTGGGCGTTCCGGAGTGGTTATCACGCCCCTCTGGGTGTTATTAGCCTGCATAATTGTGGCGACATCACCGAGAGGCGTGCTGTCCCTAACAACAGCACGCCTACGTTCTTGCTGTGCCTCTCATGCGCAGTACAGCGGGTCCGGTCTGCGCCGTACTGCGCAGGTGCAAAATAGCCTCGAACTCATTGCCGGACCTCCAGCAATGAGTTTGAGGCTTTCTGCACCTGCGCAGTACAACGCGGACTGGACCCGCTGTACTGCGCATGAGAGGCACAGCAAGAACGTAGGCGTGCTGTTGTTAGGGACAGCACGCCTCTCGGTGAGGTCTCCACAATTATGCAGGCTAATTACACCCAGAGGGGCGCCAAGGGACTGTGACTAATTGGGGGCAATTTACATATAGGGCGCCAAGTTTGTAAAGTAAGTTCGGGCTGTACACTCCAGGGACGGGGGGTGAAGAAGCATGTTTGGGAAGTGTGCTGGGTGCTGCTACAGCACATTCCCATAGCGTTATAGCTGTTTTTTAAGTGATTGGTTCCCTTTAAGAATTCTGAGCCACCATATACATTAAATGGCCGGCTGGTCCCGCTGAAATCATTGGGTCAATCTGACACATATCTGATCTGTAGGGCCAGTTTTAGCATCATTGTATTGTAATATAAAGGGTTGTTTTCTTGGAGCACCCTCCTTCTTTTAGCAAAGTCTCTGTGTGTTTGAGAGAAATCACTTGTGCACCTTTAACCCCTTAAGGACGGGGCCCATTTTCGTTTTTGCGTTTTCGGTTTTTCCTCCTTGTGTTTAAAAGGCCATAGCACTTGCATTTTTCCACCTAGAAACCCACATGACCCCTTATTTTTTGCGTCACTAATTGTACTTTGCAATGACAGGCTGAATTTTTGCATTTGGTACACTACGAAACCAGAAAAAATTCAAAGTGTGGTGAAATTGAAAAAAAAAACGCATTTCTTTTCTTTGGGGGAACTGTGTTTTTACGCCATTCGCCCTGGGGTAAAACCGACTTGTTATGCATGTTCCACAAGTCGTTACGATTAAAACGATATATAACATGTATGACTTATATTGTATCTGATGGCCTGTAAAAAATTCAAACCATTGTTAACAAATATACGTTCCTTAAAATCGCTCCATTCCCAGGCTTATAGAGCTTTTATCCTTTGGTCTATGGGGCTGTGTCAGGTGTCATTTTTTGCGCCATGATGTGTTCTTTCTATCGGTACCTTGATTGCGCATATAAGACTTTTTGATCGCTTTTTATTACATTTTTTCTGGATTTGATGCGACCAAAAATGCGCAATTTTGCACTTTGGGATTTTTTTGCGCTGACGCCGTTTACTGTGCGAGATCAGGAATGTGATTAATTAATAGTTCGGGCGATTACGCACGCGGCGATACCAAACATGTTTATTTATTTATTTGTTTACTTTTATTTAAAACCTGGGAAAAGGGGGTGATTCAGACTTTTATTAGGGGAGGGGGCTTTTTACTATAAACAACACTTTTTTTTTTTTTTTTTACACATATACTAGAAGCCCCCCTAGGGGACTTCTAGTATATATACTTTGATCTCTCATTGAGATCTCTGCAGCATAGATATGCTGCAGCCGGAAGTAAACGAGTGCCGAGCCAGGGACGGCGCCATCTTGGACGAGTCCCCGGCCGGCATCAGTAACGGAGATCGCTCGTTGTCCCGGAGGAGCGATCTCCCCCACTAGACCCCAGGGAAAGGTTGCCTCCGGTAATCGGAGGCAGCTGTCAACTTTGACAGCTGCCTCCTATTAGCTAATTAGCGGGCACGGCGATCAGACCGTGCCCGCTAATAGCGGCGGTCCTGGGCTACACGCGGCACCCGGAACCGCGGCGCTTCAAAGTGGGGTCGCCGCGCGGCCCCGCTTTGAAGTGCTAATGAGGACATATGACGTACGGGTACGTCATATGTCCTTAAGAGGTTAAAGGCGTTATCCAGCGCTACAAAAACATGGCCACTTTTTCCCCTACTGTTGTCTCCAGTTCAGGTGTGGTTTGCAATTAAACTCCATTTACTTCAATGGAACTGAGTTTCAAAACCACCCAAACTGGAGACAACAGTAGAGGGAAAGTGGCCATGTTTTTGTAGTGCTGGATAACCCCTTTAAATAATTTCATCTTACCATTTCCAACATGACACAGGAGTTATCACTCCACTGTCTCAAATCTGTGAGTAGCGAGTGTTATGAGAACTCTAATAGCAGTGGTGGCCATGTTGTTGGCTTTGTTAGTAAGGGATGTCATGGCCGCCCTAGTGTCGGTCTCTTGTGTCCCCTGTGGTGACTTGTATGTAATTTCAGGAAATGAGAGACCACATCTCCAGCCCCAGAGCTCAGGCCTTCACAGAACGAAAGAGCCGAGAGGTAAGTGGATTCCCCGATGACGTCACCTTCCATAGTGGTCTGCACTCTCATCTCTGGTCTCTTCCCCCTTAGGCATTGGGCGTCTCTCACCCTCTGAGCTCTGATCGCTTCTCTCGATTGGATGATGAGATATTCTCGGGGAACTCTCGCTACATCGAGGAGCAACAAGCCCAGCAACAGGTCTAGCCTCCTTTTTTATGTATGGGGTCAGGGACAGTGCCTGAAAAACAGGGAGTGGAGGGGATTTATGTGATGTGAAGAACGCGACACCGTAACAGTCTCTATGCATCTTTACCTAGACTGTTATGTGTCTGTACCTTTGTTTAGCAACCAGACCTGCACTGATAACAACTTCTCGTGTCAGAAGTTGTCTAACAGTTTAGCTACACTCTAAGGCAAATTTGTCAAACCTTCAGTCCTCCAGCTGCAGCAAAACTACAATTCCCATCATGCCTGGACAACCGAAGACAGAGGTTTTGCTGTCCAGACATGGGAATCATAGTTGTGCAGCAGCTGGAGGGCCGTAGGTTTGACACCACTGCTTCAAGGCACACAGAGCGCCTCCTACAGGCTACACAGAGCATTACCTGTATATTACCTCTTCAGCTGATCATGAATGAACAAGACGCAGAGCTGGAGTTAGTAACGGGCAGTATCCGGGTCCTGAAGAACATGTCAGGGAAGATTGGAGATGAACTGGACGAGCAGGCTGTGTGAGTGACTAGCGTACAGACCTTGTATTGCTTTGTATATACACACATATATACTATTGTACTTTTCTATAACATTTGTCACCTGCCTTACTCAGGATGCTGGATGAGTTTTCCTATGAGATGGACAACACTCAAAGCCGCATGGACACAGTCCTCAAGAGAATGGCCAAAGTGTCACACATGACCAGTGGTAAGAACTTAGGCCTTTCATGATGTAACCCAATAGGATCATAGGCATAATATAACCCAACATTAAAGGAATGCTCAAACTAAGGCCAGCAGCTAGGAAAACTGCTATAAATTAAAGGAGAAGTCCGGCAAAAATTTAAAGTAGTGTATTGCCCCCCAAATGTTATACAAACCCCCAGTATACACTTATTACAGGAAATGCTTATAGTGTTTTTTTCCCTGCACTTACTACTGCTTCAAGGCTTCACTTCCTGGATAACATGGTGATGTCACTTCCTGGATAACATGGTGATGTCACTTCCTGGATAACATGGTGATGTCACTTCCTGGATAACATGGTGATGTCTCTTCCTGGATAAACATGGTGATGTCACTTCCTGGATAAACATGGTGATGTCACTTCCTGGGTAACATGGTGATGTCACGACCCAACTCCCAGAGCTGTGCTGGCTGTGGCTGCTGGAGAGGATGATGGCAGGGGGACACTGAGGGACACGGGGCACTGAAGGGACACTGAGCATCCCTTTGCCATCATCCTCTCCAGCAGCCACAGCCCACACAGCTCTGGGAGTCGGGGCGTGACATCACCATGTTATCCAGGAAGTGACATCACCATGTTATCCAGGAAGTGACATCACCATGTCATCCAGGAAGTGACATCACAATGTTATACAGGAAGTAAAGCCTTGATGCAGTACTAAGTGCAGGGAAAAAAAACAACTTATAAGCATTTCCCATAATAAGTGTATATTGGGGATTTGTATAACTTTTAGGGGGCAATACACTACTTTAATACAAATTTTCATCAGACTTCTCCTTTTACTGGTGTCAGAAAGTTACATAGATTTGTAATTCACTTCTATTTAAAGTTTTCCAGTACTTATCAGCTGCTGTATGTCCTGCAGGAAGTGGTGTATTCTCTCCAGTCTGACACAGTGCTCTCTGCTGCCACCTCTGTCCATGTCAGGAACTGTCCAGAGCAGGAGAGGTTTTCTATAGGGATTTGCTGCTGTTCATGGACTGTTTCTGACATGGACAGAAGTGGCAGCAGAGAGCACTGTGTCAGACTGGAAAGAATACACCACTTCCTGCAAGACATACAGCAGCTGATAAGTACTGCAAGACTGGAGATTTTTTTTAAACGGAAGTAAATTACAAATCCTATATAACCTTCTGACAAACAATTTGCTGAAGTTCTTTGACGACTGGTCTTTGTTTTTGTCCTTTTCCCACTTTGATTTCATTGTGTTAACTTCCATTAGTCTTTGTTTTCTCTATAAGTTATTCACCTATAGTCAATCGTTTTTATAGGACTGGTAATGACAGTACCTGACACTGATCTATGACCTATTCACAGATTCAAGAGTGCAGTCTGTTCAGTGGGGTCCCCAAGGGTCATTGGCCCTGTTAGCTTTTACCTTTAGCTATAGATAGTGTGTGGGATGAGTAATGACAGGTCTGTCTCTTTCACAGATCGCCGGCAGTGGTGTGCTATCGCCGCCCTGGTGGTTATTCTCTTTATTGTTCTGATACTGCTGCTCACATTGCCATGATGTAAGGACCCCAGGACAAGGGTGATCAGTGTAACCCGGTGCTGTATACATGGAGACTACAAGTTACAGACGGGGAGGAGCAAAATGTGTTTTCCTCCCTGGAAGATGAAGACAGATGTGTGCCTCTCTGTATGATACCGAACCATTGCCACTTACCTGTGATTTATACTGTGCAAAATATCACTTTTTTAAATTGATTTTTGTGATATATATTTTTTTTTAATCTTTAGTTAAGTCCCTGAGTCGTCCATTAAAAAGTTAAAAACCATATTGGTTGTCACCTAGGTATAGGCAGCTTTGTCCCGATAACTGCCAGGAGCATGTATACATATACAGAGTGCAGCAGATTCTCCCCTATGTATGTGATTACAATAATACAGCGAAAGGGGAAGGTTAGTGGGGAAACCATACAATAGGAAGGAGGCTCTAAGACCTGGTTGGTTGCCTCTAGCTTAGATACAAGATGAGATACGGTGGTACATGGGGGATAAAGGGCCTGTATGGCTTCTACAGCACATTCACCAGATGTTACAGCTCAGCCTGTAGGTCCGTACGATTGTAGGCTGTGACGCCGCTCACCGTGAATGCTGGATCAGTGAGAAAGCTGGTGACTGGGCAGACAAGGAAGTGTTACAGTGTGGAGGAGACATTCTTGTAGACGTGTGTGTGTGTGTGTAGCATTATACTCTAGGTGGAACCATGAGAGGAGACAGATGTCTGTACATATCACTGAGCTGTTAGTGTCCTTCTGTCACTATTAGGGGTGACCACTGTCCTATGTGATGGCTCTTACATCACCACACCACCAGGGGGCAGTGTGTCCTCCCCACATCACCACACCATCAGGGGGCAGTGTGTCCTCCCCGCATCACCACACCATCAGGGGGCAGTGTGTCCTCCCCGCATCACCACACCATCAGGGGGCAGTGTGTCCTCCCCGCATCACCACACCATCAGGGGGCAGTGTGTCCTCCCCGCATCACCACACCATCAGGGGCCAGTGTGTCCTCCCCGCATCACCACACCATCAGGGGGCAGTGTGTCCTCCCCGCATCACCACACCATCAGGGGGCAGTGTGTCCTCCCCGCATCACCACACCATCAGGGGGCAGTGTGTCCTCCCCGCATCACCACACCATCAGGGGGCAGTGTGTCCTCCCCGCATCACCACACCATCAGGGGGCAGTGTGTCCTCCCCGCATCACCAGACTAGCAGGAGGCAGTGTGTCCTCCCAACATCATCACCCCACAGGGGGCAATGTGTCCTCCTCCCTACATCACCCCAGCAGGTGTGTGCACAGTACAGAATGCTGCCGGAAAACCCATCACACATTCCGCAGCTCGCAGACTGTGGCAGGTGCGCGTCTCCGCCTGTGTCATAGACTCCATCCTATGCACGGGCGGAATCTGCCCGTGCATAGGATGGTGTCTATGACACAGGCGGAGACATATGCACCCGCCACAGTCAGCGAGCGGGTGCGAGCTGCGGAATGTCCGACGGGTTTTTCACCGCCATTCCGTAGTGTGCACACACCCTTACAGAGATGAGGGAACTAGGGCTGCATCCAGCTCATATCATGTAACCGCTGCTCCCAACACCTCCTACAGCTTGGTCAGAACAGCCTAGGTAGCATCTGTGTCTCGCCACATTTACACCTCTTGTGGCAAGACCCAGGGGGGAATTTATTAAGTCCGGCGTTTTTTTCACCGGACTTAAAAATGCCCCCGCAGCTCCGGAGATTTATGTAGAGGCGGACTGCCTCTACATAAATCCGGTGCGCACCGCCGAAAACCTACACCAGCTGAGGACTGGAGTAGGTTTTCGGCGTATATTTCGGCGGAACGGATGGTAAATCGCGCGGACTCTGAGTCCGAGCCCTCCGTTCCGCTCACTACATGCCCCCTTTCCGCCCCCCTGGCGTACTCGGCGGAAAGTGCCGATTTGCGAATATTTTATTCGCAAATCGGCCATTTGCATATAAAAAAATACGCAAATCGGCACTTTCCGCCGAAAATCATCCGTTCGCAGGATGATACATGTGGCCCCCAGTGTCTAATCAGACCTGACCTGCCTGCCTTTACTCTTCTCTTACTCTACTTTGAGATAGAGGAGCAGGATCGTCACTGTTGCTGCCAACCATCTACGCCAATGGAGATGCAGTGGGGTACAGAAATTCAATCTCAGAATCTTAAAGGGATAATCCAAAAAACTGCTTCCTTCTGAAAACAGCACCACCCCTGTCCTCAGGTTGGGTGTGGTATTACAACTCCAATGAGCTGCAATACCACACACAACCAAAGGACAACAGTGGCGCTGTTTCTGGGGAAAAAAGCAACTGTTTTTTTTTTTAATCCTGAATAACCCCCCTTTTACTACTCAACAAGATAATAAAAGACCGGCAAAAATACATTTTCCCTTTTTTTTTTGTTAAAAACGTTTATTAATATGTCTTCAGATTTTTTTCCATAATGTGCAATGCTCCTGTCTCACAGTTAAGGGAACACACAGCGATATCTTGGCACTTAAAGAGAGCAGAAGGGAAGGGGAACATGTAAAGTGAGCGATCTGGAAAAAAAACTGCGAAGAAAAATTCCCCCTACCCGATAGGCGGGGGAAGGGACTGTCAAAGCATCTGCGAGTCACTACCAAGAGTGTGCAATTAGTGAGAGGTTTGGTTATGGCGGAAGGAAATTTGGATTTTATTTCATTTTTTTTTTTAGTTTTTTTTTTTTTTTTTTTTCAATTTTAATTTTCTACAGTTAAAAAATAAAATTATTAAAAAAAAGTCACCAGCCCAAGGGGGCAGGGAAATAAAAACAGTGGAAAGTGTGCAGCCCTCCTTCTCTGCTAGTGTATCATTCTAAAGTTTATCAGTCTGTCTGTGAAAATACCATAATATTGCCCGCTAACAAGGGAGGAATCACTTTTATCCTTCATCAAAACTATATTTTATAGGTTAGGCTATGGTTACTACACTACAAAGTAGTGATCTCCAGCCTGGCAAGAACTACAACTCCCAGAATGCCCGGCATGCTGGGAGTTGTATTTTCACCACAGCAGTAATTTTGAATGTTTGTAGCACCAATTGACAGCCCATAGGTTTATGCACAAACTAAATAGCACCATCTAGTGTCCAAAGTCAGGTACTACGCTTACTAGATGCTTTCATACTGGGGATAGGCCTATAAAATATGACTTTAAAATATGTGAACTCTCCCTTTTAAAATGACTATGGTGAAAAGGTGATCTCTGATTTATTATCCTACAAATATGAAAGAAAAACAACTAAGTCTGCCTAAAAAGAAAATAAAAAGGGGGTATATACATTGTGCCATCTCATGCACCTCTGTATATACACACAACGAATTTTTTCGAGGGCTGCTTCTTTCAGTCTCTCCATTCCCACCCCCCAGCTATTGCCTGCAAAAATATTAATTCAAATATTTACATCCCATTACAGCCCGGCAGAGTCCTACTACGTGGGAAGAGAGGGGTGACTATATATATATACAGGTATATATGTACACTGATATCATGCATGCGTAAGCAAGATATAGCTCAGACGCATCGGCAGCCCTTGTACTTAAGTCATCCGTCACGGCATATTGAGGATTGCTAAAATCCGCCCCCCATACAGACAGTAATTGTCAGTATCAACACACAATGTATGGGTTATACATAATGCTGTGGACTGTATAGATGAATGGGGAGATGGCGAAATCATGGCAAAGGAGAGGGAAGAGGTTTGTCGTTGCCAAGAGTATAAATAGGCTGGTTTACATAGCAACCAGCATAGTCGCTAGGATCAGTGTATTAGCCTTAATGCAGAACTACAGTGTTATCCTTATGATGAGCTTGTCACTGGTACCATATAGTTCCCCCTCTATCCCAGCATCATCCTCTGGGCAGAACCTAGAAACTACAGGCTTTATCGTCCTCCTACGGGATAAGCTATACATATATTTACAAAATAAACACATAATCGCACGCCCAGCGGGGGGCGCTGTGCACTGACACCATGGCTCTTCCATAGGACTCCTATTTGTGAGATGGCGGCAGGAAGTATTGGTTGGGTTATAGGGCCATTTCTGTGTATTCACACATTAGATCAGTGGTGTCAAATCTGTGGCCCTTCAGCTGGTGCAAAACTACAATTCCCATCATGCCTGGACAGAGAGGGTCTGATTGGAGTATGTACATGCTGCTGTCATCACAGGACTTAGTTAGTCCTCTCTACAGACACAGCTGTTGCCAAACTACAACTCCCAGCAAGCCTTAAAACCTAAGGGACCCTGTACAATATCTATGTTGTACCTTTTGCTCCACCATTCGTTCTGCAGTCTTCTTTCAGGAGGCTGCTATCACAGTGGCCTCCATTACTGTCTGCCATGTTACAGACATAGGAGAGCATCACTGGCAGCTCACACTGAACGACCTACCTCTATAACCTAGAAGAGGGGGTTCTGCTGTGATCACAGTACTGAGGGCATGCTGGGGGTTGTGGTTCTGCGATAACCAGTCAGCCACAGTATGAGAAACAATGGTCTAGCCACTTTGTTATAATGTTTCTTTTGGTTAATATAGCAGTAAAAGATACAGTGATAAAAGGAATAGTCCAGACCTGAACATGTTATACCTAGTACAAGGGTGGGACATGACACTAAAGCTTTTTTTTGGTTTTGGGGTGTCATGCTCCACACCCTTTAAGGGGGATCAGTAGTCTTTTTCCCCACAAAACAGTGCCTCACTTGTCTACAGGCCGTGTCTCGTACTGCAACATATTGCAGTTTGTATGCCATATCTATAATATTAAGGGACAATAATCCCCACAACCTTAAATTACACGTCAGACCTTATTATTCCTGACATCACCAAGCAAGGGACTGAACGATAACCTCTTGCCCTCCCCCCCTCCTCATAGATAGCGATACAGGTAAAAATCACCATGTTAACTCTGTGCTTTGCAAATATAAAGTATATATCATCACTGCAACATTATCAGGGGTACGCAATGCCCCCCGCCGGGGATCACAGGTTATTCTAGGCAGATGTTCCCCAATCTGTGTCAGAACTACAACTCCCATCATGATTAAAGTTGTAGTCTCACAACAGGTTGAGGAACACTGTTCCAGGAGATATGGAAGAGCAGGTGATAGATAGGGGCACAGCGAACCAGCCTGGCATGAATGGAAGCGCCTTACTCTATGTCTCTATTCCACTGGCTGCCTATCTCACTGGATCTCTCCCAGTGACCCGACCGGACATTATTCGTCTTTCCGATCAGACCGCCGCCGACATAGTGGAATACTAAAAACAGTCAAAACGCAGGAGCCGACGCACCCGCCTACATACATAACATTATTAGTGTGAGTCGTCCAATACAGTGGAATTGCTTTGAAATCCGTCTTGTGCTACCGTTACTTTAAGGAGCCGTTTAATGCTAAAATAAGACAAAGAAAAGCCTCAGGTAATGTGAGAAACTACCACCGGGGGGGCGATCATCTGACTCCATCAGGATAGCATTACAGTGTGCTTGTCCTTTACCACAGAGGGCAGCCATATGGTGAACTGGGGCAGAAATCAATGCTTATTGTCCATGTAACAATGCCCCTAGTCTCCCTCTAAATAAGCCACTACAGGGGGAGCATGATTGTTATTCCTATACAACCTCCATGATTCCTACCACCCAGTCCACCAACCAGCCACACTCCATACCATGCAAAAGTTATAGAAATAAAAAAAAAATGGTGAAACCCCAACACACGACAAAACAGAAAGGGGGGAACATTAGAAATTTAAAAAAAAAATGTGCAATTAGTAGCTGTGCAAATAAAGTTGTCCACGGCCGCCAATCAGATTTTTTTTTTTTCTACGAAAAGAATCTGATTGGTCCCTACAGACACGATCACCTAATGCGTCGACCTCCAATCTGCCGGCCTCTGCCAACTCTCATCATGCTGGGAGTTGTAGTGGCTGTGGTCTAGAGGATTATAACTTATTGCGCTCTCCTTTCCAGCAGCTGATGCGAGTGCACGCGCAGGGGGGGAGGAAGGGGAGGGGGAGTCTTCTAAAACGTAGCAAAGTTACTAAAAAAAAAAAGTCTCTCTTTCTCCCAGGACGCGGCAGCGGCTAGGTTATCAGAGGGCCAGTGGGATTAATGGAGCATCTACCCCCCCGGCTGCACTATAAAATAATGCAGAGTATTTACAAGTCTACTCCCCCCCCCCCCCCCCCCCCCTTCTAGCAAGCGGAACGTCTGTTCCGGTTGGATGGCGACAATGGGGAGTATCTCTATACACTGATAATGGAGGCGCTATATAATGACACGGCGTAGTATAACTGCATACTGATAATGGAGAGGTGGTGCTGTATAAAGAAGTATCTCATGCAGCAGTGTATAGTGATACCCAATCCCTCCGCAACAGTCTCTAGGTCGTGCAGCAGCGTCCAGTCATACGTAGCACCACCTACTACGGCATACAGATGATAGCCCATCTCCTGAGTGCCATAATGTCCGGCCTCCCTCCCGTCCTCCCTACACACAGAGGACAGGGGGGAGGGGTATTTACTTTTTTCTTTTTTTTTGGAAGGGGGGGTTAGGAGTCGTGCAAGACCGATCAGGGCATTCCCTCTCCTGGCTCGCCATCGAAGCCACTGCTATGATCTCCGGGGGTGCCTCCGCCCATCAGATCAGGCTCCATTTTTCCGGTGTCATTGATGAAGGACGTGTAGGCATCTCCTTCGGCCATCAGGAGCTTCAGTTTCGGGATCCAGCTCTTGCGCACCACGCGCCGGGCGTTTGTACACATGTCTGCTGCAATGGCGTTCATCTCACTCTCCTTGAAGTTCGGGGCGAAATTCTGACAGTAGACTGTGAGGGGGAAAAAAAGTCATGGTAAGAGGTGGTGTACAGGCTTAAAGGTGAAGTCCGGCATTGGGAATTTTTTTTTTCAAGAGAGCCGGGGAGAGGTGGCTGAACATAACATGCACTTATCTCCCCGACTCCAGCGGCTCCGCTGTCCCCCACTCTGGTTCCCGGTCCCACTGGCCGCTTCCTGTTCTCAGCAGGGACCCAGGTCGTGATGTGTCAGGCCCACTCACCCAGTCAGCAGCCGAGGCAGGAGCCCATTCAGACCAGAAAGCTGCCGGGGAGGAACCAGAGGGGGGAACAACAGACTGTAGTGCTGGAGCCGGGGGAGTAAGTAAGTGCATGTTTTCTATGTTCAGCCACCTCCTCCCCAGTTTTTGGAAAAAATGCCCAATGCTGGACTCCCCCTTTAAAGGTGAAAGTGTAAGAATATTAAAGGGGCTAGTCTAACATTATAGCTTATTTATAGACAATTAGGGGGGGGTCTAATTGCAGCTTAGCCCCACCCCTCCATATCTCAGGACATGGAATCTTAGGAAGTAAGCACCAGGAAGCAGGCGGCTTCAGCCATCATCTGCTCCTCGGACAATCCCTTTAAGACTTTTAGAGTAAACTGAGTGGGAGAATTAAGCATTGATGGTGGGTTGTCATGTGGATGTCCCTACCTCCCTGGATTACTGGATTACTCTTTTGTATTTATTTATTTTGTATTTATTCAAGAAAATAAAGTCAACGGAGGAGATTTATCAAACATGGTGTAAAGTGAAACTGGCCCAGTTGCCCCTAGGAACCAATCAGATTCCACCTTTCATTCCTTACAGACTCTTTGGAAAATGAAAGGTGGAATCTGATTGGTTGCCGGGGGCCACTGAGCCAGTTTCACTTTACACCATGTTTGATATATCTCCCCCAATATGCACATGATAAACATAGAAGGTGAACAGATTACAGAACGTTATGGGGGTGACTGGGCGTCACTTCCTGTCTCTAGCTACAAATGTAACACACAAGAGCAGTCTTACATTTCACAGCGTGCAGCACCCGGCTGTCCAGAGGCTTCCTGCTGGGGTCATTGGTGGATGAGCGAATCCCGGTGCCACAGCTATTGGCCAGGGTGTTCCTGAGATAAGGAGAGAAGTCACATCACTTATTATGCCAGGTCCCTTAAAGGGGTTGTCTTGTCTAGGCTTCTTACAGAAAACACCATCTCTCCTGTCCTCAGTCTGGTTGCAGTATTGCAGCTCAGTTCCAGTGAAGTGAAAGTAGCTAAGCTGTAATACCACACACAACCTGAGGACAGGGGTGGCAATGTTTTTGCAAGGAAGTAGCTGTGGTAACTATTTGGTTGTGGGGGACTAAATGCTGGGACCCCACAACCTCTGGCGGGAGACTCAGGGGGTCCCAGCAGATAGGGGATAACTCTGCCATTCAGGAAAAAATCCTTACCCCTTCCACTTACCTGTCAAAGAAAGACGCCAGCAACCTGCGCAGCAGGACCTTGTGGCGGGTGCCGGCACTGATGTGACAGTTCATCAGCTGAGCGCGGGTGATAAACACATTGGTTCCTGAAAGGGAAGGAGGAGTGATCAGTGACCGGCAGCCATGACTGATGCCCTGTGATGGGATAACGCTGCACTGACTTCTGGTAGAGGTGCCAGCAGGCCACATGGGAGAGTGAAGGCAACACCATAAGTGCGGAAAAGGTGGCGTTAACCCTTACTTAAGGTCATTGTTCTTACACCTCACATACAAGCACTGGAATCTAGACCCAGACAGCCATGACCGGAGTTATTAACAGATCACAGTACAAGTAACAGGATCAGAGTCCGCTCAGGCACAGACTGGAGGAGACCAGGCCAATATGGCAGCGTGCCAAGGGGCTGGACCTGCTCCAGGTCAGACAGACAAAGCTTGTGTATTTTGGAAAGGAACAGATCAAACAAACCCAAAATGGATGTTGTCGTTAGTGTAAGATGTGAGAATCTCCACAGCAGTGCAGAGGAATAGAGCACAATCTAGGGGGACTTACCTGTCACCAGTTCTATCTTCTCGGCTGGGTCTCCCTCTTCATACAGTTTGGGGTGACAGCGGTTGCCAATCTGGCTGATGAGCTCCGCTGGGAGGGTGGCCAGGTCCTGCTTGACACGGACGCGATTCCTGGAGTCTGAAAAGACGGGGTCCGGCAGAGCCTCCACCTTCTCAGCTGAAGAAGTCAAAGAATATTCTAATGACAAGAGGACAGGCACACGTTATATCACACAGCTGAGGGGACTGTAATACATACACCGCCACACAGACTGAAGACAGGACAGACATGGTCTCCACCAGTGCCATGTATAACAAGACCACCTGATGTCACTAGGTACACACATTACTGATCCACAGTTACATCCTGTATTATACTCCACAGCTGCACTCACTATTCTGCTGGTGGGGTCATTGTATACACACATACATTACTTATCCTGTACTGATCCTAAGTTACACCCTGTATTATACTCCACAGCTGCTCTCAATATTCTGCTGGTGGGGTCACTGTGTACATACATTACATTACTGATCCTGTACTGATCCTGTATTATATTCCAGAGCTGCACTCACTATTCTGCTGGTGGGGTCACTGTGTACATACATTACATTACTGATCCTGAGTTACATCCTGTATTATTCCCCAGAGCTGCTCTCAATATTCTGCTGGTGGGGTCACTGTACATACATTACATTACTGATCCTGAGTTACATCCTGTATTATATTCCAGAGCTGCACTCACTATTCTGCTGGTAGGGTCACTGTGTACATACATTACATTACTGATCCTGTACTGATCCAGAGTTACATCCTGTATTATACTCCAGAGCTGCACTCACTATTCTGCTGGTGGGGTTACTGTGTACATACATTACATTACTGATCCCGAGATACATCCTGCATTATACTCCAGAGCTGCACTCACTATATAATAATTCTGATCGTAACACCTAGTGATCTCACCGGGTTGGTTGACGTTCATCATGCTGTACATTGTATACATATTGCAGATCTGCCTGTACTGCTCCTCTGTGCCGTCCTCTGCCACCTCCTCTTCCTCATCCTCCTCATTGTGATAGGACCCTGGGCTGTCACTTGTGTAGGCGCTGGATGTTCCTGGGCTCGTCCTCTCTGACCCTTGTGGGGCCACACCCCCCGATGGACCTCCGGACGCCCCTTGAGAAAAACGCGGCACCTTTCTATTAGCCCCTCCGGCCTCTTTCTGCCCCCCGTCCCAGAGTCTCTTGGCCACTGGAGTGCACTGCACAGAGTCAGACTCCTGGCTCTCGGTTTTCACCCTGGGGGCCCGGGATGTAGAGTAAGATGATGTTGATGACAGCGGAGCCCCTGCTGTGCCTGCCGCTGCCACTGCTGCCGCCGCCGCTGGACTGGGTGGTTCAGAGCTTGGAGTTTCTTCGGGGTGTAGACCCTGGGAGTCACAGCTGGGAGAGCTCACCTTCAGGAAGAACTCCGTCCCCTTCTCCATGATCTCCTGGATCTGCAGGAAGCCGGCCGTGTACATGAGCAGGAACTGATCGCCCACGTTCATGCTGAGCCGCCCGGTGTAACAGAAGCTGAGGATCTGCTGGAAGGACTGCGGCTGCACCGATCCCGGCAGCTCCACCACCTGGTTCTTACTGTTGTGGAACAGGTCTCTGAAGTAAGAGCTGCTCGCAGCCAGGACGGCCCGGTGGGCTTTGAACTGGTGTCCGCGGACCACCACAGAGACGTCACAGTACAGGCCCTGAAGGCGCTGCTCATTCAGACACTCCAGGATACTGTTCCCAAAGTTGGGGATCTCCATTTGTAGAGTCTGAGACATGATGACAAATCAGGGGGGAAAAGTGAGAGATGGGGGATGTAGAGGCTGCGGGGGAGAAAGAAGACAGAAAGCCATGAATATCACCACAGAAACAGGTAGCTCAACTTAAAGGGTCACTGTCACTTTAACAAAAAAAGATCACACCATGTCTAGGTCTTCAGACTCATCACTAGAACATGGAGGGTAGATGGGGCCCTCTGTAAGCTCAAGAATGGAGACCCCTTAAATCCCCTACAGAGCAGGCCCATTTACTCACTATGGAGTCACTAAAGAGAGTTGAATACCTTAGTCCTCAGGATGAGAGTACTCCTTTAAGGGAAGCCAGATGGAAACAATGGGGGAGATTTATCAAACTGGTGTAAAGTGAAACTGGCTCCATTGCCCCTAGCAACCAATCAGATTCCACCTTTCATTTTCCAAAGAGTCTGTGAGGAATGAAAGATGGAATCTGATTGGTTGCTAGGGGCAACTGAGCCAGTTTCACTTTACACCATGTTTGATAAATCTCCCCCAATGTGTGCGTTACCTCAACCTCACCAGGAGGGGGCACTACCTTCCCATCTATTATGTTTGAGTGGTTCCATCTACTACAAGGATGAGGAACCTTTGGCCCTCCAGCTGTTGCAAAACTACAATTCCCATCATGCCTAGCCCAGGCATCTACTCCCTGATCCTCCACCTCTGTGCATAGAAGAGTCACTCTATTAAAGGGAATGTGTCGTCAGAAAATGGCCACAGCTCACATTTTTATTTTAACATATTTTTTTATACAATTTTTCCAGATTTTTTCCCTAATTTTACTGTCTATATTATAAAATAATCAAATCTAAAAACTACAGATCATTTCCATTTTCCAGTTCTTTCCTTATCATTACAGCTCAGGCAAGATGGCCGCCCCCATAATAATAGACTACAAATATTAAGTAAAAAAAAAAAAATTACATTCCCTTTCAGACCCTACCTCCTACCCCAATTCTATGTCAGGGGCTCTAGCTGGGATCATGTCGCTGCCTAAACTGACTGGAGAAGTGTCCCTTACTCTGCCATAGAAGGATGAGGTCAGTGTATCTAGCAATGGAGTTCACCATCATCACTCTCTACATATATCCACTATGCAGCCAACCGTGCATACACCAAAGGGGATCTCTGGAAAAATATAGTCTTCCTATACTTATCAGCTGCTGTAGGTCCTGCAGGATGTAGTGGATTCTTTCCAGTCTGACACAGTGCTCTCTGCTGCCACCTCTGTCCATGTCAGGAACTGTGTAGAGCAACTGTCTGCAACCAGTTGATTTGAAAGAAAAATATTTTTGCTGGACAACCCATTTAAAGGGGGTTTCCAGGACTATAATATTGAAGCCCTAACCAGAGCATAGGCTGCCAATATTAGATTCCTGCCACCATTGCTCTGGCGCTGTAAATTTTATAGTGGTTGAATGGGAGTTGTAGTACCAAGCATGGCCACTACAAAGTATATGGCGCTGTGCTTAGTGAGTACTAAGGAGATGATAGCACTTACTCAGCTCCCACTCCTCTTTCCGGAAACAACATTATATGACCACTGCAGCCAATCAGTAGGGTCAGAGGTCATGGGTTGTGCTCCTTGCACCATGGCTCCCATCCCCTCTCATGCTGCCTATTGTTTTCTGCAGTCACAAAGCATCTGCTCCAGGAGAAAGACTGAGGTGTCACCTGTAACCTGAGCAGGGGCTCCAAGTGACTGAGATACTAATTGTTTTTAATTGTTTTCGGTCCCTTTAGTAACATAGTCACATAGTACTGTAATACCACACACAACCTGAGGACAGGAGTGGAGCTGTTTATTAAAGAGAGCAGCCACGTTTTCCTAATCATGAAGAAGCCCTCCATGAAGATGCAATCCTTCTTGTTGATTGGCTGAGTGCTGGGCCTAGTCAGCTGGTAATTGGCCTGCGTTCTAAGGTCCTTAGTGGTGATTTCCCTTTAAAGGGGTTATCCAGCGCTACAAAAACATGGCCAAGTTCTTTCAGAGACAGCCCCACTCTGGTCTCCAGTTCAGGTGCGGTTTGCAATTAAAGGGGGTTATCCAGCGCTACAAAAACATGGCCACTTTCCCCCTACTGTTGTCTCCAGTTTGGTTGGGGTTTTGAAACTCAGTTCCATTGAAGTAAATGGAGCTTAATTGCAAACCACTCTGAACTGGAGACAACAGTAGGGGGAAAGTGGCCATGTTTTTGTAGCGCTGGATAACCCCTTTAACCCCTCTCGGTCGTCTCCAGTTCAGATGCAGTTTGCAATTAAGCTCCATTCACTTCAATTGAACTGAGCAGCAACCCCCCCCCCAATCTTGAGACAAGAGTGGGGCTGTCTCTGAAAGAAAGTGGCGTTTTTTTGTAGTGCTGGGTAACCCCTTTAAAGTGGTTATCCAGCTCTACAAAAACATTGCCACTTTCCCCCTACTGTTGTCTCCAGTTCAGTTTCAAAACCCCACCCAAACTGGAGACAACAGTAGGGGGAAAGTGGCCATGTTTTTGTAGCGTTGGATAACCCCTTTAAAGAGATTCTCCGGGATTAGAAAACATGGCCGCTTTCTAACAGAAACAGCACCGCCCCTGTCCTTGTGTGGTTTTGCACCGCAGTTCCATTGAAGTGAATGGAGTTGAATTGTAATAACGCACACAACCTGAGAACAGGGGTGGCGCTGTTTTTCTAATCCTGGATAATCCCTATGTTTGCTGCATTCCTACAAGAACATACAGAGAACAGCAGCAGCGCAGTACAGTACAGACACACCTGTGCCCCCTAAATGCTGATCCAGAGACTGCACCCAGAGAATTCCACAGGACAGGTCAGTGGGGGTCCAACCCTTGATACCTCAACGATCCCAGGAATGGAGGCTGTTGTCCTGCAGTGAACGGATCAGTCCCCGCTTCACTCATTCTCTATGGGAGCTCTACACAGTGACTCATTCAGAGGGCCTATAATCCCATTATGGTGATTCCAGGGGCCCCCATCAATATCAGCTAGTAATCCCCCATCCTGTGATTGGCAGATTTTTTAAAATTTTACTTTGAGATTCCTTCTTTAGGGTGCGTTCACACCTACAGGATCTGCAGCAGATCTGCAGCAGATTTGATGCTGTGTTCAGTTCAGTTCAGTGAAATCTGCTGCAGAAAATCAGCTGCAGATCCTGTAGGTGTGAACCATTAAGGTATTAAAGAAAAAATGTCCGCCTTCTTCCATAAACAGCGCCTCTCATGTCCTCAGGTTGTGTGCTGTACCGCAACTTAGCCCCATTGTAGTGAAGAGCATGCCTGTAATACCACTCACATCCTAAAGAACAGGGGTGGCACTGTTTCTGCAATAAAGTAGCTGTACTTTTTTTTTCTAATCCTGCATAACCCCTTTAAGAACTATAAATCTGCCCCTCTAAAAGGAGTGTCCCCCACAAGGGGTGCGCTATAGGTTACCCCAGTGTCCCCCACTTCTTTAGTATACCTATAGCTGCGCTCCTCTATTGAATTGATCTGAGATTTTTTATATATATATATATATATATATATATATATATATATATATATATATATATATATATATATATATATATACACACACACACACACACACACACGCTGACTAGTATACAGGGCTCTTCTATTGTATTCATCTACTATATACACACACATATATATATATATATATATATATATATATATACATACACACACACATACATACATACATACATGACGCTGACTGGTATACAGGGCTCTTCTATTGTATTGATCTGCTATATATATATATATACTGACTGGTATAGAGGGCTCCACGGTGTACTGAGCAGCAGCAAATTTATAGGTTGTGCATCACATATATGATAAATCTACAACTCCCATCATGCATGTGTGTTGTAGGCAGCCAGGGGATGATGGGAGTTGTAGTTGTGTGAGAGCTGGAGGGCACTGTGCTCCACTATCCATGTAATCAGGGATCCTATGATAACTCTGCAGGGCACAGACATCACGTGGTAGAGGGAATCCCCCACTTTATATAGAGATTAGTTGGGGGAGGGGTCGTGTATATATAGGATTAGCGGTAGGAGCCCCATAGCCCACCCCCCTCCTGTGGAGTTCTCTACTGTTACAGCCCAGGACCCCTCTGAGAATAGGATAAATAAAGATGGCGGCGCTGGATCACAGAACATACAACATACCGGTAACGGAGGAGTCACATACCCGGCTGGTCGGTCCTCCTGCTCTCACCGCGGTCCGCTCCCCCCGGTTCCCGCTTCCGGTGCTCGGGTCTCAGCGGCTCCGGGAGCAACAGCGGCCATTCATCGCCAGCAAGGGGAGAGCTAGCGAGCGCCGATAACACCACAGCCACAAGGGAGAGACGACGAGCGCCGATCACAGCGAGCCAGACTATGGGAAGAGATAGACAGGCGTCAATAGCGGAGCGCCGATAGAAGCGAGCCAGACAGCAGGAGGGGGAGAGAGAGCGACGGCGAGCAGGGGAGATGAATCGAGTGCCGATATGAATGAGGCAGACGGGAGACACAAACGATGAATAAAAAGGCGGCGCGGAGGGGGAAATAAAGATGAATGAATAGCGGAGATGAATGATGAGGGGAGATGGAGGGGGGTGCGGCGCGAAATACACGATGGGTGAATAAGCAAGCGGGCTACGGACAGGACAGGCGCGATCGGGAAGCACGGCTGCTCGGTAACGGAGAGAGGGGAGCGGGCGGCGACACCTACCACGATGGCGATCACGCTAGCTCGAGAAGCGGACGGACCGAAGCTCGTCAGACGGCAGCTCGGAAGCCCAGACTATGGATTACATAGGCAGGGGAGAGAGAACAATCGCAGATGCAATCGACCAGACAGACTGCCGAGGGAGCATAATGGAGTACCGATCGGGGCCAGCTCAGGACCCGCACTGGAGGGGAGAGAAAATGAGGACCGAGCTAATCGAGCAGACTTCCCAGAGGGAGGAGGGAAGGGAACGCCGAGCGATGGAGCAGACAACGAGCGAGATAGCCAGGACAGCTAAGCGAGTGCCGACTAATAGAGCAGACACCCAGGGGAAGCGAATGGAGCATCGAGCATCCAAGAATAGACAGAAAAGAAAATGCAAACAAAGGAGTGAAGAGTCGATCGCCGAGCGATGGATTAGGAGACGGCAGTGCGGATACACGGGAGGCGGCGGAGCGGAACCGAAGCCGTATTATTGTCCGTGGTGATCGCGGTGTGTGGGGGGTTCTGTTCCCGAGGATGATGGGAGGAGCAGCCATTGTGACCGTAATACAGATATACGGGGAGAATCCACGGGAGGATTAACCCCCTCTACGCCGGCCAGGAGCCCTGGAATAGGCAATAATAATGCAATAAAGTTCTCCTTTCGGGTTTTTTATTTAAAAATATTTTTTTTTTGTATTTTATTTTATAAAATGTGAAAAGGTAAATAAGGAAATAAATTTGTTTTACTTTAATAATTACTAACGAGATGCACCATTATTATATTGTGTCCCCTTTATATAGGGACAGACGCTGGGGCTGTATATAGGAGAGGACGCTGTGGCTGTATATAGGAGAGGACGCTGTGGCTGTATATAGGAGAGGACGCTGGGGCTGTATATAGGAGAGGACGCTGCGGTTGTATATAGGAGAGGACGCTGCGGCTGTATATAGGAGAGGACGCTGCGGCTGTATATAGGAGAGGACGCTGTGGTTGTATATAGGAGAGGACGCTGGGGCTGTATATAGGAGAGGACGCTGGGGTTGTATATAGGAGAGGACGCTGTGGTTGTATATAGGAGAGGACGCTGGGGTTGTATATAGGGACAGACGCTGCGGCTGTATATAGGAGAGGACGCTGGGGCTGTATATAGGAGAGGACGCTGGGGCTGTATATAGGAGAGGACGCTGGGGCTGTATATAGGGACAGACGCTGCGGCTGTATATAGGAGAGGACGCTGGGGCTGTATATAGGAGAGGACGCTGGGGCTGTATATAGGGACAGACGCTGCGGCTGTATATAGGAGAGGACGCTGGGGCTGTATATAGGAGAGGACGCTGGGGCTGTATATAGGAGAGGACGCTGGGGCTGTATATAGGAGAGGACGCTGGGGTTGTATATAGGAGAGGACGCTGGGGCTGTATATAGGAGAGGACGCTGGGGTTGTATATAGGAGAGGACGCTGGGGCTGTATATAGGAGAGGACGCTGGGGCTGTATATAGGAGAGGACGCTGGGGCTGTATATAGGAGAGGACGCTGCGGCTGTATATAGGAGAGGACGCTGGGGTTGTATATAGGAGAGGACGCTGGGGCTGTATATAGGAGAGGACGCTGGGGCTGTATATAGGAGAGGACGCTGTGGTTGTATATAGGAGAGGACGCTGCGGCTGTATATAGGAGAGGACGCTGCGGCTGTATATAGGGAGAGACGCTGTGGCTGTATATAGGAGAGGACGCTGGGGCTGTATATAGGAGAGGACGCTGGGGCTGTATATAGGAGAGGACGCTGGGGCTGTATATAGGAGAGGACGCTGGGGCTGTATATAGGAGAGGACGCTGGGGTTGTATATAGGAGAGGACGCTGGGGCTGTATATAGGAGAGGACGCTGGGGCTGTATATAGGAGAGGACGCTGGGGCTGTATATAGGAGAGGACGCTGGGGCTGTATATAGGAGAGGACGCTGGGGTTGTATATAGGAGAGGACGCTGGGGCTGTATATAGGAGAGGACGCTGCGGTTGTATATAGGAGAGGACGCTGCGGCTGTATATAGGAGAGGACGCTGCGGCTGTATATAGGAGAGGACGCTGCGGCTGTATATAGGAGAGGACGCTGTGGCTGTATATAGGAGAGGACGCTGTGGCTGTATATAGGGACAGACGCTGGGGTTGTATATAGGAGAGGACGCTGGGGTTGTATATAGGAGAGGACGCTGTGGTTGTATATAGGGACAGACGCTGGGGCTGTATATAGGAGAGGACGCTGGGGCTGTATATAGGAGAGGACGCTGGGGCTGTATATAGGGACAGACGCTGGGGTTGTATATAGGAGAGGACGCTGTGGTTGTATATAGGAGAGGACGCTGGGGTTGTATATAGGAGAGGACGCTGTGGCTGTATATAGGAGAGGACGCTGTGGCTGTATATAGGAGAGGACGCTGTGGCTGTATATAGGGAGAGACGCTGTGGTTGTATATAGGAGAGGACGCTGGGGTTGTATATAGAGAGGACGCTGGGGCTGTATATAGGAGAGGACGCTGGGGCTGTATATAGGAGAGGACGCTGGGGCTGTATATAGGAGAGGACGCTGGGGCTGTATATAGGAGAGGATGCTGTGGTTGTATATAGGGGCAGATGCTATGGCTGTATATAGGGGCAGATGCTATGGCTGTATATAGGGGCAGATGCTATGGCTGTATATAGGGGCAGATGCTATGGCTGTATATAGGGGCAGACGCTGTGGTTGTATATAGGAGAGGACGCTGTGGCTGTATATAGGGGCAGACGCCGGGGTTGTATATAGGGACAGACGCCGTGGTTGTATATAGGGGAAGATGTCGTGGTTGTATATAGGAGAGGACGCTGTGGTTGTATATAGGAGAGGACGCTGTGGCTGTATATAGGGGCAGACGCTGTGGTTGTATATAGGGACAGACGCTGTGGTTGTATATAGGGACAGACGCCGTGGTTGTATATAGGGGCAGACGCCGTGGTTGTATATAGGGGCAGACGCCGGGGTTGTATATAGGGAGAGACGTCGGGGTTGTATATAGGGACAGACGCCATGGTTGTATATAGGGGCAGACGCCGTGGCTGTATATAGGGGCAGACGCCGTGGCTGTATATAGGGACATACGCCGTGGTTGTATATAGGGGCAGACGCTGGGGTTGCATATAGGGGCAGACGCTATGGTTGTATATAGTGACAAAAGTTCAACAGCGGGATAGGGATTCTGTTTTGTTCCTATGCCATTGTATTGATTTTTTACTTTCTGGAATTTGTAAAAAAATATATTTTCATAGATTTGCATTTTTTGTTGCAGTGCTTCTTTTTATAACATACCTCTGTTCTTTTCTGTTGAACTACATTTGGTTATTGATATTGATCTGTTATAGAAAGCACCCAGTTTAGGGTTCTGCGGGCCTTCCCCCCCACCTTTCAATTGTATATAGTGACAGAAGCCATGGTTTTATATAGAGACAAACGCTGTTGTATATAGGGGCAGACGCTATATTTGTATATTGTGACAGAAGCCATGGTTTTATATAGGGGCAGATACATCTATATTTTTATTTTTTAATTTGTCTTCACTTTTTTATTAACTTATTAATAATGTAGTAAATACATATTATTATTATTATTATTATTATTATTATTATTATCCCAAACAGCATATAAAGCTCATTATGCAAAAAAAAGAGGTCCGTGGAGCCTGAGTTGTAAGTCTCATAACACAGGAATCGCCAGATATCCCTCCACTGGGAGACCCCCCTTGGCAGCAGGTTCTCCTTCCCTGGAGGGATATCTGGCTATTCCCGTGTTATGGGACTCACAACTGAGGCTCCAAGGACCTCTTTCTTTCATATTTAAATTTATAGGGGGCAATGTATCAATGGAGACTCTTGAGTGAGCACTTTTTTTCATTGATCTCCCTGAGCTCAGTGATTGCTGTGTTTTGTTAGCATCTAAAGCTTATCTGTAATGTAGACGTCTCTGGGAGGGACTCCTTTATAGCTGATAAGTCCTGTGGTAGAGATGATCCGGAGCGAGTGCACTGACCCTCATGGATCTTCTGGAACTGCACAGAACATATTGAGAATTCCAAAGATTTGTAATTACTCAGGATAATGTAATAGCATCGGGGTCCTAGGTGCTAATCTGAGGCCGATATCTGCATGGACTGTAACCACACTATAAATGTATAGGCATTAGAGATGAGATCATTACTGGTGGCTGAAAAAGTTGGATGCAGCCCAGGAAAATATGTCCCTGTATCCATATTTCCCGGGACTAGGCCCTAGGGCTTCATCCAACTTCTGCAGCTACCGGTAATCAAATACCGAACGAATAGGCTTGAGCATGCTCCAGTTGCATTCATCTCTAATCTCTAGGCATTAATATGTCATAGTCGTCATTTCAGTTTGGTTTGGTTGAGCTCCGAGCTCTGTGCTGCCAGTCAGGTTCCTTCACACCAGACTTCCCCTCCATGGCCTTACAGGCTTCGCTGTGTGCACTGTAGCGCAGTCCTGCTGAGACAGAAAATGCCCAAACCCAATCTGTTTCCATAAAGTTGGAAGCGACAATAGTCCTGTTAGGGTATGTGCACACTACGAATCCTGACGGACTTCTTTAGCCACCGGTAATCAAATGCTGAACAATCGGAATCCAGCATGTTCCAGTTGCAGTCATCTCTACTAATGAACTGGGTATAGGAGAAATCAGTCATGGCTGGCAGGGCAGGGAGAAGCTGCCAAGGGGGCACAGCACAATGAGTTGTTCCGGCAGCATGAAAGTCATGACAGGTTCCCTTTAAGAAAATAAAAGAAAATCCTGACATCTTAGGCCACATGTTTTGTGTTCTCACAATGTAGAGATGAGCAAATTTACATTACTAGGAAAGCAACGTGGCTGGCACATACAATGATGATTGGTGTCCCGCGGTGCGGCTTCATTCTGGTCTTTTGGTGCCGTTCAAATCCTGCGGGCAGTGACATCATGGCTCTTCTGACCCTCTATCCCATGGGCGCCTACGTGACTTCTTTGTCCGCTGCAGCTAGGGAGACCAGAAGTCAGAGTCTTCAATATATCTCTATAAGAGCACCCTCATAGAAATGCATTGAAGACTCTGACTTCCGGCCTCCCTAGCTGCAGGCCAGTGGGTGAAGAGGTCACATGGCGCCCGTGGGATATGAACGACGCCGTAGGACTGAACCGAAGCCGGGCTGCTAGACACTCATCATCATTGGTAAGTATATGTGCCAGCCAGCAGCTGGGGGGAGGGATAAAAAAATAATGTGACCTTAAAGGCCTTTAGAAAGCCCTTGGCTGCCATGTCAACCAATCCACACAATCCAAATCCTGACTATCAGCACCTCTCAGATAACTCCCTAGATGCCATGGCCCAAAGAATTGGTGGAAGAGGTAGTACAGTGGGGATTACCTCAATAACCTGAGGTTCAGGCAGCATGACAATCATTATATGTTCCCTGTAAATAAAGCATCATGGACTTTGCTAATACAGGGTTAAGGCTGGATACATCTAATCTAAGATCCTGAACAGAAAAGGAAGGACTTTGGGATTTTATTTGACAGTAAAACTATCTTCTGCCATTGTAAAGTCCTTCTGCCATTGTAAAGTTCATGAATAGAATAATGTGTATGGAACCAGGGTGTTATCAAAGACGGCTGACTAGAGTAATACATGGAACCGGAGGACTGCAGGACCCAGAGCGGGATGAAAGATGGCCGACCAGAGTAATACATGGAACCGTAGGACTGCAGGACCCAGAGCGGGATGAAAGATGGCCGACCAGAGTAATACATGGAACCGGAGGACTGCAGGACCCAGAGCGGGATCAAAGATGGCCGACCAGAGTAATACATG
The DNA here is from genome assembly GCF_027789765.1 of Dendropsophus ebraccatus. NCBI lineage: Eukaryota > Metazoa > Chordata > Amphibia > Anura > Hylidae > Dendropsophus > Dendropsophus ebraccatus. Next base: position 214,487,562 of record NC_091454.1, on the reverse strand, counting down.
GAACCGGAGGACTGCAGGACCCAGAGCGGGATCAAAGATGGCCGACCAGAGTAATACATGGAACCGGAGGACTGCAGGACCCAGAGCGGGATCAAAGATGGCCGACCAGAGTAATACATGGAACCAGAGGACTACAGGAACCAGAATCATTAGGGTTAAAAAGTGGCAACCTAATAACTGTTTGAGATATTAAAGGGAAAGTATATCCTACATTTATTTTATTTATTATACTGAAACAGGTTTTTCTTTTATTTTTTGTTTGCATTACAATGAGGCCATGTTGCCTGAGTTATTAGCAGCATTTGGTTATATGCTTTACAGCAGGGGTGGGGAACCTTTTCCATGTCGAGGGCCGGTCGGGCATTTATAAAATCATTCGAGGGCCGCATACCGTGCGCAGCAGGGTAGCGTGGGTTTGCAGCACCCGGGGCAAGGCAAAGTTATTGTTCCCCTAATGCCCCTGCTATTGTAGTTAACCCTCTGAGATGCCCCGTGTACCTGATGTGAATCCTTAGTGATCCTTAGTGACCCCAGTCATGTCCCTGGTAGCCTAATTACCCCCCCCCCCACACACACACACACACACACACACCCAATGATGCCTCTGGTAGACCTAGTTAATCCCCCCAGTCATGTCCCTGCTAGCCTAGTTAATCCCCCCAGTTATGTCCCTGCTAGCCTAGTTAATCCCCCCAGTTATGTCCCTGCTAGCCTAGTTAATACCCCCAGTCATGTCCCTGGTAGCCTAGCTAAGCCCCTCCGTGATGTCCGTGGTAGCCTAGTTTAGCCCCTCAGTCATGTCCCTGGTAGCCTAGATAACCCCCCGTCATGTCCCTGGTAGCCTAGTCAGCCCCCCGTCATGTCCCTGGTAGCCTAGTTAACCCCCCAGTCATGTCCCTGGTAGCATAGTTAACCCCCCAGTGATGTCCCTGGTAGCATAGTTAACCCCCCAGTCATGTCCCTGGTAGCCTAGTTAACCCCCCAGTCATGTCCCTGGTAGCCTAGTTAACCCCCCAGTCATGTCCCTGGTGGCCTTCTTAACCCCCTCAGTCATGTCCCTGGTGGCCTTCTTAACCCCCTCAGTCATGTCCCTGGTGGCCTAGTTAACCCCTCAGTCATGTCCCTGGTGGCCTAATTAACCCCCCAGTCATGTCCCTGGTGGCCTAGTTAACCCCCCAGTCATGTCCCTGGTGGTCTAGTTAACCCCCCAGTCATGTCCCTGGTGGCCTAGTTAACCCCCCAGTCATGTCCCTGGTGGCCTTCTTAACCCCCTCAGTCATGTCCCTGGTGGCCTTCTTAACCCCCTCAGTCATGTCCCTGGTGGCCTAGTTAACCCCCCAGTCAGGTCCCTGGTGGCCTTCTTAACCTCCCAGTTAGGTCCCTGGTGGCCTTCTTAACCCCCCAGTCAGGTCTCCGGTGGCCTTCTTAACCCCCCAGTCAGGTCCCTGGTGGCCTTCTTAACCCCCCAGTCAGGTCCCTGGTGGCCTTCTTAACCCCCCAGTCAGGTCCCCGGTGGCCTTCTTAACCCCCCAGTCAGGTCCCCGGTGGCCTTCTTAACCTCCCAGTCAGGTCCCTGGTGGCCTTCTTAACCCCCCATCCCCCCCAGTCATGTCCCTGGTGGCCTAGTTAATCCCCAGTGCCTGCCCCAAATAAAAAAAAAAATAAACATCCCACTCACCTTTCCTCCGCTCCCACGCTATCCAGGTCCTCTTCTCCCTCCTCTCTTCTGTGCCGGTCTTCTCCTGCAGGCGGCGCGCGGTGAAATGACATCATAGCGTGCGGCCCGCAGGAGTCACAAGACGTGCGCCGCTCTGTTGGGGAAGGAGCCGGCACAGACACAGGAAGATGCTGTGTATGCCGGCTCCTGCCTCACCACCGCGGCGCACATGACAGGAGAGCCGCAAACCGCAGAAGACGTGTGCCGCTCTGGAGGAGAAGGAGCCGGCATACACAGCGTCCTCCTGTGTCTGGTAACTGTCACAGACACAGGAGGAAGCTGTGAATGCCGGCTCCTTCTCCTCCAGAGCAGCGCATGTCACAGGGGTGCCGCGGGCCGCATCCGGAGGTGTCAGGGGCCGGATGCGGCCCGCGGGCCGGAGGTTCCCCACCCCTGCTTTACAGCAAGACCCATGGACATAAGCAACAATTTAACAGAATCTGTCCCATGAATAAAAACCTGGGCATACTCTGTGACATTTACAGGGAGGGGGAGGCTGAGCTGTGAACATCACCTACTGTCTCTGTATCCACTGCTGCCATCTTTCTCTGTACAGATCACTTTCCAGCCGCCTCCTTATAGCAGACAGAACAGGGAGTGTCAGCTTAGTTATAGCCAGTTTGGCCAAAATGGAGGCAACATTTCAGGATTATATTAGTAACAAAGAAAATGAGAAAAAATATGTTTTAAAAAATGTTTAATATAAAAACCTGATTTAAAGTGTCAGTGTTGTTATAACTTTCAAAACCTAAATCTACAGTAGATGTGATATAAAGCAAGTTTGCAATTTACATTCATTATTTTTTTTTCATGGAAACCATGGCACTTCCTGTGTTTAGTCTTTTTTTTCCCAAGGAGCCTAAACACAGGAAGTTCAGTTCTTCCTGGTCACTTGCACTCACAGAGAAGGCAGTCATGTTATTGATGGACACATTGAGACGTGACTCTCTGTACCAGCTAGGACTTAATGGGGTTGTCCAGTGTGGGGGCACTTTTTTGGGGGGACCGGGGAGGAGGTGGCTGAAATAAAAGACATCCACTCACCTTCCCGGTTCCAGCGGCGGCTCACTCATCGCGGTGCTCCGGTTCCCGGACGCTTCCGGGTGTCTGATGCCGCCCGAGACGCTACGTCTCAGGGCCGCTCAGCCACTCAGTGAAGGAGGCGGGATCCGAGCGGACTTCACACGGATCCCGCCTCCTTCACTGAGCGGCTCTGAGACTTAGCGTCTCGGGCGGCGTCAGACACCCGGAAGCGGCCGGGGACCGGAGCGACGCGATGAGTGAGCCGCCGGTGAAACCGGGGAGGTGAGTGGACGTCTTTTATTTCAGCCACCTCCTCCCCAGTCCCCCCAAAAAAGTGCCCCCACACTGGACAACCCCTTTAAAGTATTTAGTCTCTTTTTTTTTCAACCAGCACAAGACTAAAAAGCTTCAGGAGACTGGACTGGGATACAAGTAAGTATAGCTGTTATATAGCTGCCTTCAGGAGACTGGACCTGGATACAGTAAGTATAGCTGTTATATACCTGCCCTTCAGGAGACTGGGCCTGGATACAAGTAAGTATAGCTATTATATAGCTGTTTTCAGGAGACTGGACCTGGATACAGTAAGTATAGCTGTTATATAGCTGCCTTCAGGAGACTGGACCTGGATACAGTATGTATAGCTGTTATATAGCAGCCTTCAGGAGACTGGACCTGGATACAGTAAGTATAGCTGTTATATAGCTGCCTTCAGGAGACTGGACCTGGATACAGTAAGTATAGCTGTTATATACCTGCCCTTCAGGAGACTGGGCCTGGATACAAGTAAGTATAGCTATTATATAGCTGTCTTCAGGAGACTGGACCTGGATACAGTAAGTATATCTGTTATATACCTGCCCTTCAGGAGACTGGGCCTGGATACAAGTAAGTATAGCTATTATATAGCTGTCTTCAGGAGACGACCTGGATACAGAAAGTATAGCTGTTATACAGCTGCCTTCTGGAGACTGGACCTGGATACAGTAAACATAGCTGTTATATAGCAGCCTTCAGGAGACTGGACCTGGATACAGTAAACATAGCTGTTATATAGCAGCCTTCAGGAGACTGGACCTGGATACAGTAAGTATAGCTGCCTTTAGGAAACTAGACCTGGATACAGTAAGTATAGCTGTTATATAGCTGCCTTCAGGAGACTGGACCTGGATACAGTATGTATAGCTGTTATATAGCAGCCTTCAGGAGACTGGACTTGGATACAGTAAGTATAGCTGTTATATAGCTGCCTTCAGGAGACTGGACCTGGATACAGTAAGTATGGCTGTTATATAGCTGCCTTTAGGAAACTGGACCTGGATACAGTAAGTATAGCTGTTATATAGCTGCCTTTAGGAAACTGGACCTGGATACAGTAAACATAGCTGTTATATAGCTGCCTTTAGGAGACTGGACTTGGATTTCTGGTAAGTATATCTTTATTTTACAGCATGATAAATAAAAAATTATGAATGTAAACTGCAAAATTGCTTTATGTGTAATCAGTTTTAATTGAATTTTTACAAAGGAAAAAGAAGTACAATCAAACAAGATAGGGATATATAGATATGTATATAGAGTTATACAAAGACAAGAATACAATCAGAAGTACACAATGACTGCTATACTTGAGTAAAGGATTGTTTCACAAAAAGCATTCACCATCTGTGGAGTACAAAGTACAGCACTGAGACCCAAGCTACTGTATAATATATGACCCATTAGCACAGACTAGGCCATAGTCTAAGGAGAGAAAAAGGAGAGTCCCAGCATGTGGTCCACTACAGAGAGCCACAACTGTAAATACAGAAAAAGGGCAAACTTGCTTTAAATCACATCTAGTGTTGATTTAGATTTTGAAAGTTTTATGGACAGGTTCACTTCAAACAATATATAATTTTCTGATGATAAATTTCCTTTAAATCAGTATCTCATTTCACTCACTATGAGACTATAGCACAGCACTCAGCAGTCCTATAATGAGGGAATAGTGCAGCAGTGCTCATGCCTGAAGGCCACTTCACACAGTTTAGGGACAAGGAACAACCCCTTTAAATGGTTACTGAGGAATATTTTTTTTGCAGATACTATATTATGTGGACATTGTACACTATATGACTTCCTTTTATATGGTTAGTGTATGGATATCTTACAGATTATTACATTACATTAATACAGTATGGTTTATTATATGTGCCTTGTATTTTATATTATGTGTGATATGTATACTTTTGATTGGACACTGTATTGGTTATATATAGGTGCTGTACGGATGTTATTGGAGCGATGTTACTTGGACACAGGTTTATTATACATGGGCACTGTATTATATATCAATCAGGCATCTGGGTATTATATGTATAACTGGACGCTAAGTTTTTTACAATCAGCTATGCACTGACTTCAGCTCTTTATAATTCTATGCCAAACTATCCATAACCTAGTGATGTCTGGTATAACATGTCATGTGGCCTTTGTATGGTTTATGGCATATGCACGCTGGTAAGGCTGTCAGGTAGCCCATGTTCAGGGTATTAGTTGGCACACTGGTAGGCCAATGTATACTGCATGGTACCCATGCTATTTCCATTGATTTCCAGTGGACTGATTACAGTGTATGTGTAGTCACTGATATTTTTGCTGGACTATAAAACTATTTTCAGTCTTTTAAAATCAATGGACCAGTTACGGGTACGCAACAGTATATGCCAGCATACCATTTTTGCGCAGTGATGCTCCATTTCCTTTGCTCCTATATTGATAGACTGGATTAGAGATGAGCGAATTTACAGTAAATTGGGGTTCACGCAATCCTGATAGCTCAGCATTTGAATCCCACTGCCTGGAGGAGATGGATGCAGCTGATGACTGCCTGGAAAACATGGATACAGACTATGTCTATGCCTGTATGAAATGCTAAGCGTTCTAGGTTTCACAAACCTAAACCTACTGTATGGTTGTTCATCTCTGGACGGTACCCCAGTAATAACGCTTTCCCACTGCTGGGACCTGTAGCCTGGAAACAAGTTCAAGGTCTTTAATGTAAAATCTATGACAGGGCCCCCATCTCCTTATAGTACTGGAGAGAGGCCCAAGGCTCAGGTGTGATTTATCTCTAGCGCCCCCTATAGCCACACTGCTATAAGGAGGAGACACAGCAGCAACCCTGACACCTTTGTTTAATCTATGGTGCAGCCAAGGTTGTCAAGTAGCCCTACACAGGGCTATATGTATATCTATATATAATGCATCCAGCGACAAGTATCTGTCACATATAAACCTATCACAAATGGACAATACTCTCCGGCACCTGACCTCCTAGATCAGGAATGGCAAAGCTGCTGCTCTCCAGGCATGATGGGAATTGTAGTTTTGCACCAGTTGGAGGGGCTGCAGCTTCCCCATCCCTCCATAGTGGCCTGATGTCATGTATAGTATAGAAGACCTGATAATCTGACACCTCTGGGGCTGATCATGCCAGATTATCAGACATTTATGCTATCTATACATTATAAACCCCATTCTTAAGACTCCAGTCACATATTGGACACTGATATGATGGTTGATCATTCTTTACTAGTACATATAAGTGTTAACAATGGGATTCAGTATAGAAAACTGTTTGCTTATCAGTCTCTGAATATAAATGATAAGGAAGCATGTTTTCAGACTCTTGAAACTCGTTACTAGTAGTTCCACAAACACAAACTCAACAGCTATCAGTGTACAATAAAACGCGCTGCAACAAAATTTGACCTTCTTGAAGCTCCGTCGGGCCAAGCGCTGGTTGGTTAGAAGGCGTCACGTGATGCGCACGCAGCCGCGTAGCAAGATGGCGGCGCCCTTGTGAACATGCTGTAGTGAGTGGGAGGTAATATTAGGTGGGAGAGCGGGTTGTCGAGGGGGTGTAATATTTTAGGTTTTCGTTGAGTGCTGTGTGATAAAGAGAGGGGGTGGGATTGGAGTTGTTAGTATAATTTGTTGCAGTAGGCTTCACCTCGTGACTCTCCAGTTGCTGGAAGACTACAAGTCCCAGCATGCACTGACAGGTGGCTGTGAGAGCATGTTGGGAGTTTTCGTTTGGCAGCAGCTGTAAAGCCATAGGTTGCTGTATATCTGTATGTTGTAAGTGTCTTTATAGAGGTGAAGCAGAGACCATTGCCTGTGATCTGATATGAGGCAGCAGTGTTCATCATTAACTTATATGGATGATCATCAGGATTCAACTCTGTTCACACTGTTTAAGGTTCCATTTACAAAGAGAGATTATCTGACAGATTATCTGCCAAAGATTTGAAGCCAAAGCCAGGAATGGACTATAAACAGACATCAGGTCATAAAGGAAAGCCTGAGAGTTCTCCTCTTTTTAAATCCAGTCCTGGCTTCAAATCTTTGGCAGATAATCTGTGTACATGGATCCTTAGTTGTGAGCATTTGGTGTATGTGTTGGACACCCTTGAAATCCCTCACCCCGATCAGTGTGACACAGAGGGCAGCCGCCCCGGCACACAGCAAGGACTTGCAGTAGGTGCTGAACATCTGGGGAGGTAATCCAGGTAAACCCAGACTTTATACATCATGGGGGAGATTTATCAAAGTATAGACACTGGTGTGACTTGCCCACAGCAGCCAATCACAGCTCAGCTCTTAGCTCTGGTAACATGATAGAGGAGCTGTGATTGGCTGCTATGGGCAGGTTACACCCTTTGATAAATCTGGGCCTATACGTTTAGGTAGTGACTAAATCCCATACCGTATAGGGACCTCTCCAGGCAACCCCCGCCCTGGCCGGATTTCATTGGCTGCTCCACTCCAGGCTTCCTAACAGCCAAACCCCCGACCACAATACAAATGTTTAGTTTTAGGGTTAGGGTTGCGGGTCGGATTAGGGTTACGCCCCACTGATTTCTCATGTTCTAACTCTCCCCACAGCCCCAACCTTAAAGTGACTGTACCACCAGGCCCAGGCAGAAGCACTGGAGGCGGGCTGACCCACCCTTAGTGGGAGGAATCCCCCGCCCCTCTATGTTAGGGTTCCATTGATTCTAATGGAGTCACATCATGGAGGGGCTGGGGTTTCCTCCCACTAAGGGTGGGTCGGCCCGCCTCCAGTGCTTCTGCCTGGGCCTGGTGGTACAGTCACTTTAACCCTAACCCTCCTGATTAGCACTAATCCCGAGGGTTAGGGTTGTCGTGTGGGCAGGGGATAGTTAAGTAGTTTGGTAGTAACCCTAATCGACCCCTAACCCTAAAACTAAACGCTTGTATTAGGGTCGGGGGTCCGGCAGGGTCTAATTTTGGCTGCTAGGAAGCCTGGAATGGAGCAGACAATGAAATCCGGCCGGGGCGGGGCTTGCCTGGAGAGGTCCCTTTACGGTATGGGATTTAGTCACTACCTATACGTTTGTGCTAAGAAGCTGCTACTCTGCTCTTCACCCTGCAAGCTGCTAAGCAATCCTACTTCACCTCTCTCTTCTCTGTCCCATAACCGAAAAACCTCTATGACACTCCATTCTCTCCTCAAATTCCAAGTGCAGACCCCCATTAGTGACCTCTGTGCTGAAGGCCTAGCCTCCTACTTCAGGGGCAAAGTAGATCTCATCTGCCAGGGGATCATCTCCCAGTCCCCAGGTAGTGTTCATCCTCTTCCCTCTCACATTTCCTCCTCATCCCTCTCAGCCTTCTATCCAGTGACAGAGGAGGAAGTCTCCAGCCTCCTCTCGCCCCACCATCTGCCCTAGTGACCCTATTCCCTCACACCTCCTCCAGTCTCTCTCCTGCTGTCACTACTTACCTTACTTATAATCTACAACCTCTCTCTTTCCTCTGGCATCTTCCCCTCAACTTCTAAACACTCTGTCATCACTCCATTGCTGTAAAGGTATCTGCACCCCTCCTGGACAGCCAGCTATCGACCTGTCTCCAATCTGACTTCATCTATAAACTCTTGGACGTCTTCTCTACTCCCGTTTAACCTGTTATATCTCTGATAACTCTTCTTCACCCTCCACAGCAAGGATGGGGAACCTTCAGCCCTCCAACTGTTGTAAAACTACAATTCCCATCATGCCTGGACAGCCAAAGCTTTAGCTGTGGCTGTCCAGGCATGATAGGAACTGTAGTTTTGCAACAGCTGGAGGGCCAAAGGTTCCCCATCCTTGCTCTACAGTTTGGATTCCATCCTCTTCATTCTACAGAAAGCGCCCTAATCTAAAGTCGGTAATAACCTCCTCTCTGCCAGCTCTATAATAATAGTGCTTTTATTTGTATAGTGCACACAGATTCCGCAGCACTTTACGTAGCTCTATAAGCGACCACTCATTCTCCTGGATCTCTCTGCAGCACTAGACGCTGCTGACCACCAGAACATTCAGTAATATAACCCATGCTACTGCTACCGTTTTCCTCTTTCAGGTACACCCGATGCTTGCTGTCATTCCTAGGCTGCATTATCTTTCGTCTTCGTTCTTTAAGGTTAAAAATCTATCAAGGAGTTTTTGTGCATTCAAGATGGAGGGGCTGGGACCCACCCAAGAAGAGACCGTCATCACAGAGGGGAAAGCTAGGGTCATCTATCCTAGCGCCAACCAAGTGTTTTATAACCCGGTGCAGGAGTTTAACAGAGACCTGACGTAAGTGTAGACGTTGAGAGGAGGGGTGCTGGTCCCATGATGGAGGCAGGGAGATGGTGATATGTGATGGCCGCCGTCTAAATGATATTCTTATCTTGTATCCTCAGCTGTGCCGTCATCACAGAGTTTGCCCGTATGCAGCTGGCAGAGAAAGGCATTGACCGTGAGTATGTGGGTACTGTAATGGTCCAATGTACATCATGTCTATGACTGTGGCAACACTACTGGGAATTGTAGTGTTAAACCAGCTAGAGCATATAGGGTATCCCAACCCCTCTCCAACCATAGTGATCAATATGCTTTCCTGTGTCCCTGTGGAATAATAGATAATTTAGAGGGGTTGTCTATTTTACAAAACTCACCTTCATAGTCTGCAGACTGATGAGTGGTTACAAAGAGCTTCTCCTTCTCTGAGGCGCCAGTCCTGCGTTACACGGACATCCTATTTAATTTAATAGGAATTATGTAATGCTTTATTTCCCCTGTGGTGGCGCTGCAGCGAGATTGAGCACTTCCAGGTTTCATAGATTATAGCTGATTGCTGGTTGTCCTGGCAGGAGGACATGTGACAACAGCAGATCCCAAACCAGTTGAGATTGTCCAAAGAGGAGAATCCTTTTAAAGTGAATGTACCATCAGGTACATTCGCTTTAACATGACCCACAGATAGAGCGGCGCCGGCGGAGGGAAGCCTGGTTCCTGTGTACGGCGCTGTTCTATCCACGGGTGTTAGGTCAGGGCTGAAGCACTGGAGGTGGGCCGGGCCGCCGCCAGTGGGAGGCATCCCCCGCCCCTCTATGACACGGCTCCATTGATTCTAACATAGCTGCGTCATAGAGGGGCGGTGGATTCCTCCCTCTGGGGGCGGCCCAGTGCTTCAGCCCCGGCTCGGTACCCGTGGACGGCGTCGTACACAGGTACTGGACTGCGGTTTAAAAAATAGACCGCGGCATCAGCTTCCCTGCAACATTTGCTTTAAGTATGATCGAGAAGTGTTGGGAGTGGGTGATCCTGATCGAGAAGTGTTGGGAGTGGGTGATCCTGATCGAGAAGTGTTGGGAGTGGGTGATTTTGATCCAGATACGTTGGGAGTGGGGGATCCTGATCCAGAAGTGTTGGGAGTGGGTGATTTTGATCCAGATACGTTGGGAGTGGGGGATCCTGATCCAGAAGTGTTGGGAGTGGGGGATCCTGATCCAGAAGTGTTGGGAGTGGGTGATTTTGATCCAGATATGTTGGGAGTGGGGGATCCTGATCCAGAAGTGTTGGGAGTGGGGGATCCTGATCCAGAAGTGTTGGGAGTGGGGGATCCTGATCCAGAAGTGTTGGGAGTGGGGGATCCTGATCCAGAAGTGTTGGGAGTGGGGGATCCTGATCCAGAAGTGTTGGGAGTGGGGGATCCTGATCCAGAAGTGTTGGGAGTGGGGGATCCTGATCCAGAAGTGTTGGGAGTGGGGGATCCTGATCCAGAAGTGTTGGGAGTGGGGGATCCTGATCCAGAAGTGTTGGGAGTGGGGGATCCTGATCCAGAAGTGTTGGGAGTGAGTGATCCTGAACCAGAAGAAAATGCTGTTTATACAGGAGGGAGTTTCACATCACACTGGAATCACGCTGTCCTTGTGTCCTCCTGCTGAGGTGTCTGAATCTTCTTGTCCTCCACAGTTGTGGTACCTGGAGAGAGGGAGCAGCAGAAGGTGGTGGTAGATCTGTCAGACAATGGAGAGGACAGCGAAGCCCCTGCCCCTCAGGATAACCCTGCTGCTGCAGAGAGACGCACAGTGACTGTAGGAGAGGCCTGTCCGGTGAGTGCTCACTCAAGTGGCAATTCATTGCCACCTAATGGTCAGATGGCTCAGGGGCTGGTACCGTCAGCATGGAAAGGAGGGTGTATTTAGCACCTTTTGTGTTAACCCTTTCTTACTTAAGGCGCCCATGTTCCGGAGCCGATGCACTTTGTAACACTCGGGTATTAGATAGAGGGGATATCTCATGAGAATGGAGGTCCCTTGTCTCCAGAGTGAATGGAAAAGTAGTGTCCATGTTCAGCCGCTGTCCCATTCACTTGCTAAGAAACTGTGGAAAATAGCCGAGTACAGTGCTTACCTAGCCCCATAGCAAGACCCTAGCCCCACTCTCAAGATGAGGGATTTTGTTTGGTCCCCATTTGATCAGACATTTATGATCTCAGTTGTTATCTTTGGGTAACCCCCTTTAAATAGCATTAGAACAACTAGATAAGATAGCAGCTCCTACTACTCCTACAGGGTGTTGTCCTTTCCTAGCTTTCCTAGATTATTGAATGGAAAATCACCCCTGGGTTATTGCAGTAATGCATTGGGTGCCATTGCTTTTCATCCTTACTCTAGGTCAGAGGTAGGGAACCTTGGCTCTCCAGCTTTAGCTTTGGCTGTCCAGGCATGATGAGAGTTGTAGTTTTGCAACAGCTGGAGAGCCATGGTTCCCTACCCCTGCTGTAGGTCCCTTATTCTCTCTAATGGGAGCACAATTCCTCTCACCATCTCTCTCTGTCAGGAGGGGCTGCGTGTTCTGGAGGGTCTGGCAGCGTCTGGCCTGCGTTCCATCCGTTTTGCCAGTGAAGTTCCAGGGTTGCAGAGCATCGTGGCCAATGACTTCTCTGCCAGTGCGGTGGAGCTGATCAAAAGAAACATTCAGTTCAATGGGGTGGAGCACCTGGTGACTGCCAGCTACAGTGATGCCAGGTAATTTACAATAGGGTGACCCACCCCGGGAACTTAAAGGGGTAGTTTAGCTAAATTATTTTCTTTGTAACTGACATCTATTAAAAAGTCTCCAGTCTTCCAGTACTTGTCAGCCACTGTATGTCCTGCAGGAAGTGGTGTATTCTTCCCAGGCTGACACAGTGTTCTCTGCTGCCACCTCTGTCCATGTCAGGAACTGTCCAGAGCAGCAGCAAATCCCCATAGAAAACCTCTCCTGCTCTGGACAGTTCCTGACATGGACAGAGGTGGCAGCAGAGAGCACTGTGTCAGACTGGAAAGAATACACCACCTCCTGCAGGACATGCATCAGCTGATGACTATTGGAAGACTGGAGATTTTTTAATCAAAGTAAATTACACATCTCTGGCACTTTCTGATAACAGTTGATTTGAAAGAATTTTTTTTGTGCTGAACTAGCCCTTTAAAGGGGTTGTCCAGGTATAGAGAAAACATAGTTGCTTTTGTTTAAAAACAGCACCACACCTGTCCATGGGTTTCATTTGGTATTACATCTCAGTTCCAGCTTTAATTGTTTTATTCTGTTGGGAAAGGGGATAACGTTCTTATATGTGCCCTCCCAGTCCCAGCTCTAGCTCCCCTCAGTGGACCAATGGTGTAGATGCAAGACCCTTTTCTATAACATAGGCAGTTGTGTTCATGGGTCCAGATGCCCAGGAGGACCTCTTCTGCGTTGACACCTTTGCCCTGCTGCATGACCCCTGACTGGCACCAATAGGCAGATTCTGGATGGATGCATCTTTGATAGTATAGGCCCCCTTATTGGAGCGTCAGTCATACAATAGTATAACCTACTTGCTATAATAGTCCATGCTATACGTGTACCTGGCATCTGCAGGTGTGTAGACGTTCACATCCTCTTGCGGGTGGAGCTGGATACTCTGGAGCATTCCATTCCGTGCCGCATACATAACAATTACATGAGTAATATTTCTAGCAATGTGGCCTATCAGTAACAGGTGACATCGCTGACTCACCACAGCTGGCATCTGTTATAATGGCTATTTACACCTTGGGTGCCTGGAGACGTTCTAGGGTTGGCATTGTAAACAGCTTTAAAGGGCAACTCCGGGAAATTATTTTTTTTTTTTTCAAATCAACTGGTGTCAGAAAGTATCAGAGATTTGTAATTTGTTTCTATTAAAAGATCTCCAGTCTTCCCGTACTTATCAGCTGCTGTATGTCCTGCAGGAAGTGGTGTATTTTCTCCAGTCGGGAGGCTGGAGAGATTTTCTATGGGGATTTGCTGCTGCTCTGGACAGTTCGTGACATGGACAGAGGGGGCAGCAGAGAGCACTGTGTCAGACTGGCAAGAATACACCACTTCCTGCAGTACATACAGCAGCTGATTAGTACTGGAAGACTGGAGATTTTTTTAATAGAAGTAGATTACAAATCTATAAAACTTTCTGATACCAATTGATTTGAAATAAATCGTCAGTCTTCCAGTACTTATCAGCTGCTGTATATCTTGCAGGAAGTGCTGTATTCTTTCCAGTCTGACTCAGTGCTCTCTGCTGCCACCTCTGTCCGTGTGAAGAACTGTCCAGAGCAGCAGAAAATCTCTCCTGCTCTGGATAGTTCCTGACATGGACAGAGGTGGCAGCAGAGAGCACTGAGTCAGACTGGAAAGAATATACCACTTCCTGCAGGACATACAGCAGCTGATAAGTACTGGAAGACTGGAGATTTTTTTTAATAGAAGTCAATTACAAATTGGATTGGATTTCTAACTGTAGTCAAGTACAGCTCTTTGCCACAGTTGAAAAGTGAAAGGAGTGGATCCAGCATGCTGGATCCATTTTCAGGTCTCCGGATCTACTATAGGGGGCTATATGAATGACAGATGTAATCCCCCTTCCTCTTCCATTATAGGATGCTGATGTATAACCGGATGGGAAAACACGATCGCTTTGATGTCATAGATCTGGATCCCTATGGGAGTCCATCCATGTTCCTGGACGCAGCGGTGCAGAGTGTCGGTGAAGGAGGTAGGGGGCGCTGTTTGCGCTGTAGAGATGAGTTGTAGCCTTGTACATGCGATGATCGATGGTTCTGCGTCTCCTCTACAGGGCTGCTTTGTGTGACCTGCACGGACATGGCCGTGCTGGCGGGTAACAGCGGGGAGACTTGTTATGGCAAATATGGCTCCATGTCACTAAAGTCCAGGTTCTGCCATGAAATGGTGAGAGCTGAGGTTTGGTGGTGGTGGTGTGGGGGGTAACCATTGCATCCTTGTCCAGTAGGTGGCGCCATATGTTTGGGTTATCAATGATTCTACATTTCTTAGAGCAAGGGGGTCAAACTTTTAGCCCTCCAGCTGTTGCAAAACTACAATTCTCATCATGCCTGGACAGCCTTGGCTGTCCAGGCATGATGGGAATTGTAGTTTTGCAACAGCTGGAGGGCCAAAAGTTTGACCCCCTTGTCTTAGAGCAATCTGTAATTCTGCCCTCCGCAGGCTCTACGTATCCTCTTACACAGCCTAGATCTACGTGCCAATTGTTACCAGCGTTACATCGTGCCTCTGCTCAGCGTCTCCGCTGACTTCTACATCCGAGTCTTTGTCAGAGTATTTACCGGACAGGCCAAGGTGAAGATGTCTGCCAGGTGAGTGCCGCTCTAGAGTCTGTAGAAATGTATGCGGAACAGAAAAGATAATCAGATCCCCCCCCCCCCCCCATTTATCTCCATAGTAAACAAGTAATAGTGTACAACTGTGTGGGCTGTGGAACGTTCCATCTGCAGCGTATGGGGAGAGCTGTCGCTCATGGAAACAAGTAAGTTAATTGAGAGTCAAATCAAATCAACTGGTGTCAGAGATTTGTATTTTACTTCTAACAAAAAAAAAATCTCCAGTCTTACAGTACTTATCAGCTGCTGTATGTCCTGCAGGAAGTGGTGTATTCTTTTCAGCCTGAGACGGTGCTCTCTGCTGTCTTCTCTGTCCATGTCAGGAACTGTCCAGAGCAGTAGCAAATCCCCATAGAAAACCTCTCCTGCTGTGGACAGTTCCTGACATGGACAGAGGTGGCAGCAGAGAGCTCTGTGTCAGACTGGAGAGAATACACCACTTCCTGCAGCTGATAAGTATTGGAAGGCTTAAGATTTTTTTTAATACAAGTGAATTACAAATCTGTATAATGTTATGACACCAGTTAATTTGAAAGAAAATATCCCATTGAAGAACATTACAACTGGCTTGTAGTGGCTGATAACTGGGAGCAATAGATTACAGGGTAACTGTTCCTGTCATCTCTCTCTGAACAGTATGAAATACTCAGCAGGGACCGGACCTCCCATAGGAACGAGCTGTGAGTTCTGTCAGCAGAAGCATCAGGTAGAGAGGAGCATCCGTCACAATATGGCCGTCATTCCCCTGTCTGCCCCTTGTAACGCTGTTGCCTGTGCTCCAGGTCGGAGGACCCATCTGGGCAGAGCCCCTCCATGATGTAGCCTTTGTACAGAAAGTCCTGACCGCTTCAGAGAGAAATCCAAAGCGCTTCAAAATGTCAGACAGAATAGAGGGAATGCTCAGCATGGTGACTGAGGTGAGAGCGCCCCCTTGTGGCCTCTTAAGATAATAATTTAAAATGATTCAACATACAAAATATCAATGGATTTTTTATTAATTTTTTTCTGCAGGAGCTGAACATCCCATTGTATTATACAATGGACAACCTGAGCAGCACTGTCCGGTGTAACACGCCATCGCTGCTACAGTTCCGGTGAGCTGACGATTTTCTTCCATTTTACCATTCCCGTCCTTTTAAAGTGTACCTGTCGTTTGAAAAAAAAAAAACTTGACTTTTGTCACAGAGACCTGTCAAAAGTTTTAATTGGTACTGATCTTTAGAACAAGCCGGGAGAAGACCGCGCTGCAGCACGTCTGCTCCTCGCTCTGTCACATGATCCGTCTGGCTCCATAGACTTACATTAGGAGCCCAATAGATCACGTGACACAGAGCCGGGAGAGGATCGGGCTTAGCACTGTCTTCTCCCAACTTATTCTCATGATCGGTACGGGTGTAAAGACTTCTACCCAGACCGATCAAAACATTTGACAGGTCTCTAGTAAAAAGTTTGTCCAAATGACAGTGACACTTTTAAGTTTACAGCAGGGTCTTAACCCTCTGTCTTCCAGGTCTGCCCTGCTGCATGCTGGGTATAAGGTCTCGCTGTCACACGCCTGTCAGAACGCCATAAAAACCGACGCTCCTCCCTCCGTCATCTGGGATATAATGAGATGCTGGGTGAGTGACTTCTATTGTTTTCACACGCACACATCTCAAAAATAAAGTTTCTACCATAAGTAAATACCAGTAATAACCACTATGACTGCAATTGTAGCTCCTAAAGTTTTTTTTTTTTTTTTTTAGAGTTCCTAAGATACCTTCTAGGTGCAATAACTTTTAAATTGTCAATTAAAAAATCTTTGGCCATATCAAAAGGTTTGATCTGTTGGGCTCTAGGTGTTCACCAATCACTGGTAAAGCTTGGGATAAGGTCTTGGCTGTGTGCTTCACTCGCTGTATAATATGGGTGCTATAGACTTTCTATGGGGTCCATGTCTAGCAGTGAGACAGGGGAAAGCACTTAGCCGAGTACTACTTCCAGCAATCGATGGAGATCTGAACCCCCCGAACTAATGTGATCAAAGCTTTCGACATGTTGCTTCCATCCAGAAACAGCACCTCTCCTGTCCTCAGTCTGGGTGAGGGGCTTTTGCATCTCAGTTTTGTTGAAGTGAATTGTAATACCACACACAACCTGAGGACAGGGGTGGTGCTGTTTTTGCAAAAAAAAGTAGCTGTGTTTTTTCTAATCCTACATAACCCCCTTTAAGTGACAGTGACATTGTATGGAGTCTGAGAGATGATGACAACCACTGTTTCAGCTGTAATTTGGCCTTATTGGTTGTTTTAAGGATTGTCTTCTGTAAGACTGGGTTCACATTACGTTTTTGCAAAAAAATCTGATGCAATTGTGTGCATCTGTTTTGATCCGTTTTTCCATTGACCTCCATTATATATATAAAAAAAAAAAAAAAACAGATCCAGCACCACCTTGGTGTTAAACTGATGGCCACCATGATAGAAGCTGATGTACCAAGACTTTCATGAATGTTCTGGGGCAGTTTTTAATATGATTTGTAGCTGCTGCAGAACCTCTTCTGAAAGAGAAGGACAACTTTATATTAATGTGTGGGAGACACAATTAACCTCTCTGTACAATCTGTATTAAAGGAGGAAAGAGAAGTATCAGGTAAGTAACAGAGGAGAACAGAGGAGTCCTATAGAGATACGCCTAGTTCTGCGGGACTTACACATCCCAATGGGGATAGAATCTTTCTGATGTAGTAACCTTGGTTCTGTTCTGACTCATTGGGCCTCAGTATTATCAGAGATCTGAACAGATTCCATCCCCAACAGGAGAAACTGAATCCGGTGAAAAGAGAGAAACTGTCAGAGACCAGCCCGGCCTACCACATCCTCAGCACAGAGCCCAGGTGGGTGTATAATGGAACGCCTCTCTATTATAAGCTCAGATAGACGCTCTGGGATAACTTTCCTCTCTCTGCAGGATTCAGGCTAATTTTGAAATTCGAGAAGATGCAAATCCAAAGTCCAGGAAGATGGGCCTAAAGAGGTTTCAGGAGAATCCAGAGGCCAACTGGGGACCTAAAGCCCGAGCCAAAGCCAGGTAAGTATATACAGGGAATTTTATCAAACTGGTGTAAAGTAGAATTGTCTTAGTTTCCCCTACCAACCAATCAGATTCCACTTTTCAAAGAATTTGTGAGGAATGAAAAGTGGAATCTGACTGGTTGCTAGGGGCAACTGAGCCAGTTCTACTCTAAACCAGTATGATAAATCTCCCCCATAGTCTGATACCGGAGTGGCGGATAGTCTAAACCACAGGTGTCAAACTCAGGCCCTCCAGCTGTTACAACAGCTAAAGCTTTGGCTGTCCATGCATGATGGGAATTGTAGTTTTGCAACAGCTGGAGGGCCTGAGTTTGACATCCCTGGTGTAAATCATTGTTCATCAACCTGTGGCTTTCCAGCTGTAGAAAAACTACAGCTCTGCATGTCCTGACAGCTTTGCCGGAAGTTGTAGTTTTACAGCAGCTTGAAAGCTACAGGTTGATGAACAATGGTCTAAGGGCTCTATTAAACGGCCTGATATTGAGGGGGAAGTGAGCGCCGACCTGTCAGCTCACTGTCTATACTCTTACACGCACAGACATCAAGCAGGAGGGCTGTCTGGACTATCTTTAAATAGTCCAGGCGTCCTGTAGAAGAGAATCTGATGCCACCGCTCCTATTACACGGGGAGACAGGCAGCAGACCATCCCTATCGTCGATTTTAGAACATTCTGAGAGACAAAGATCAGCCGACATTGTGCATGTCGACTGATCTTTGCCTTTTAACGTGATCTATCACACAAAACGATTATCAGCCAGTAATCCGCCAAGTATGGTTGATGATCATTTGTAATAGGACCCTAAGTCAGGCATGGAAAACCTTCCAACTATTGCAAAAGTACAGTTCCCATCATCCCTGGGGAGCCAAAGCTTTAGCATCATGGAGGGCAGCAGGTTTGATGCCACTGGTCCAAGGACAGAAGCTGTAGTGTTTGCAGCCTGCTGCTTATCAGTCAGCTACTTCTAATAAGAGTTGTAGTTACAGCAGAGTCATGGTATACCACAGCCACTGATGACGTGTTGTCTCCTTTAGGGGAGGAATATCAACCTCTTTGGAGGAGAAAAGGAAACATTTTCAAAACAAGAGAAAAGCCGTCCTGGAAGATTCAACTTTTAAACAGTTCACATGTAAGAAGTACAAGCAGGTAAGTGAGCGGAGCTGTTAAGACTAGGTGGGGGTGGGGGGGGGGGGGGTAATGGTTACCTCCCCCCAGTGGTGGTGCTGTAGGGGAAACCAGCAAGTATCCTACTAATTACAGCTGGAGGCATTGTAACCCCCAGTCCAGGATGAGGATGGCTAAAGGATGGCGCTGGTCTATGGATGACTGATAGTCAGTGTATACAGTCTGATGAAACCACAGTCACACATGGTCGCCAACAGTCGTATTATTTTGTCTGCGACATGTAGTATTGGCTCATTGTGTGGTTTATTGGCATCTGCAGGCTGTACCCTAATGGTGCGTTTACACAGATTTATTTGACAGATTGTTTAAGCCAAAGCCAGGAATGGTTTTGAAAAGAGGGGAAATCTCAGTCTTTTGTTTATGACCTGGTCCCTGTTTATAGTCTGTTCCTGGCTTTGGCTTCAAAGATCTGTCAGATAAATCTCTGTGTAAACGCACCATCAGGGTCCTTTTACACACCTACACAGATTTCTGACAGATTATTGAAGCCAAAGCCAGGAACAGACTACAAACATAGAACAGGTCCTAAAGGAAAGACTGATGATTCTTCTCTTTTTAAATCTGTTCCTGGCTTTGGCTTCAGTGATCTGTCAGCCAATCTGTGTGTGTGTAAAAGGACCCTTAGCCTGAGGGATGGGGAATCTTCAGCTGTTGCAAAACTACAATTCCCATCATGCCTGGACAGCTACAAGTGTTGTCTCTCTAGGCATGATGTAAAATGTAGTTTTGGCTGGAGGCCTTTGTTATTTATGGTAGTATTATATCAGTGACTATATACATTAGGATGCTCTTAATTTTCTAGCAATTCTTACCGGAGTTTTTTCCTGCCCAAAATTATGTTGTGATCGTCCTCAATCTAGTTTCCTTCTTCTTCAGGGTTCCTGTGACCTGGGCGACAGCTGCCGATACTCCCATTCACTTACCGACTCTGAAATGGAGTGCCAGGACACCCCTCCGTCAGACGATAACACCCCTGCCTCCTGAGGGTGCTCTGCTTTCTTTTGCTGCCCATAACTGCTAACATGGTGGACAGACATTTCTGCCTTTTAACATGTACATTTTCCCTGGAGAGCAAACGAAACTACAGTGATATTTTTTTTTTTCTTTGGAAAATAGAGTTTATTTGAGCCCTGTTACAGAGTATAATACACGGTCAGTAAGGCCTAGGGCTGCCAGGCACGGAGGACCCCTGCTGTTTTGGGTAGTGTACTCCCTCATGGTGTCATCATCTATCCCCATGTTTTCTGTACTGAATGGTGGCAAGAAAGGTTCGGATCTCCATGGGGTTCAGTATGATGGCCGTGGGATCCAGGAAGGAGGACTTGTCTCCTCTGGGCACATCAGAAGCTGCAATAAAGAAGCATATACAGGGTATGTATACTGCAACCATGTCCTTATTGCTCCACTACAGCTAAACTGGCCTACAGATAGAAGAACTAACACCTGACTGTATAGCAGTTACATTATCCATAATGGAAGGACATGTGACTGTATAGCCAGGGTAGGGAACCTTGGCTCTCCAGCTGTTGCAAAACAACAACTACCATCATGCCTGGTCAGCTAAAGCTCTGGCTGTCCAGGCATGATGGGAGTTATTGTTTTCCCTACCCCTGCTTTATAGGATAGTAGTAGCATAGCTGTGGTCTACAATGTAACTGACCAGCTGCTGTGAAACTACAACTCACAGGATGCACAGCTGTAAGCTAAATGCAGTAAAGTTGCTGAACAAGGGGGCAAGTACAATCCATGAGAACCGGCCGAGCTGATCTGGAAGCAAAGCTTTTCTTTTTTGATCATTAAAACTGTATAAAATGATCCTGAACATCAGGTGCCTCTTTCCTTATTGTGGGCTGCATGCTTCATACACAGGTCACAACCAAGCTTAGCTGATATCTATTGCATCATGGGAAATTAACTTTTATACTCATTTCCAAAAGAAAGTAATGTATCCAGATATCTCAGATTGCTGCAGGACTAATAATGATTTTTTTTTTATATAGCGCCAACAGATTCCTAAGCACTTTACAATTCTGGGGGTACATACATAGACAAAAATAGACATTACAGAGATATACGTATAATTATCCATACATGAGGAGTGAGGGCCCTGCTCGCATGCATGATCTTACAGACTGGAGAGGGGGCGAGACAAAATGGCAAAGGGGCAAAATCCTTCCTTTCTTTAGCATGGTCCGGCCATCTTTATAAATAAGGCAGTGCAGTTAAAGGTGGGTAACCAGTCACCAACCAATGCCTGCCTGCTACAGGTCTAAGTGCTTAAATGCCTGGCGCATGTATTGGGGGGAGGGGGGGGGGCAATTTAGGGAACCTGGTAAGCCTGCTTGAATAGATGAGTTTTGAGGGCACGTTTGAAGCTTTGGGTATTGGAGGTAAGTCTGAAAGTCTTGGGTAATGCATTCCATAGGACTGGTGCAGCTCGGGTGAAGTCCTGGAGACGGGAGTGAGAGGTGCGGATCAAGGTGAATGTTAGTCGTGTGCAGAGCGTAAGGCACGGGTAGGGCGGTAGACAGAGATGAGGGAGGAGATATAGGGAGGTGCAGCACTGTGGAGAGCCTTGTGGGTGAGCAGGAGGAGTTTGTATTGTATCCTGTGTTTAATAGGGAGCCAATGTAGTGACTGGCACAGGGGGGAGGCATAAGTATAGCGGCTGGCACAGGGGGGAGGCATCTGTATAGTGACTGGCACAGGGGGGAGGCATCTGTATAGCGGCTGGACATGGAGATGAGCCTGGCCGCTGTATTGAGAATGGACTGGAGAGAGGAGAGTTTAGAGGAAGGAAGGCCGATTAGTAAGGAATTGCAGTAGTCAAGACGGGAATGAATCAAAGCGACTATGAGAGTTTTAGCAGATTCAACAGTAAGGAAGGGACGGATTTTAGATGCAGATTACAGGAAGGTGAAAGAGATTGAAAATGAGGAGTGAAGGACAGATCTGAGTCAAACATCACCCCAAGGCAGTGGGCTTGCTGTGTAGGGGCTATGGTCGCACCACAGACAGAGATGGAGATGTCAGGTGGGGGGCGGTTAGCAGAGGGAGGGAGGACAAGAAGCTCAGTCTTAGCAAGGTTTAGTTTTAGGAATAGGGAGGACATAGCGTTAGAGACGGCAGACAGACAGTTACTGGTGTGTTCTGTAGAAGAGCGGGGGTGATTGTCAAATTGTCACGTACACACTTACTAACACGTGACGTGGATGCCACTGCAAGGGGTTAATCTATTTCCACTCACTCAATCTTGCAATCACCTTCCACTCACGTGGCAAATTGAGCATAAATCACACCCCAACACAGGGCCAGCACCTCAACACACACGCTGCCACCACCTTTCAAATTAAGTGTGAAAGGACACTGTCACCCCACAACACCACTCACTGGCACTCACAGGGTTAAAACACTACATCCAAAGGCTTCTTAGAGCATACAAGGACCAAAACTGCTTTAATAGACAAAAAAGTACAGTGCTTACAAAAATAAAGGTAAAATAAGGTGACACACATACATGCAATAACACTCATAAAATAAAAGGGAGAAATAAGCAGAAACTTTATAAGACTTACAATAGTTGTTGCCTTCCCAGGGGGTAGGAGAAATCATGGATCGCAGCTCAGTCAGACTGACCCCATACACTGCCACTGGATGTGGTACCGCTACTCAGAGGCTACTTTTTGGTATTGTCCATTTTGCTGATAGGTCAGTGACTTTTAGACCTGCCTCTTTGATGCACTCAACATTTTGCTCAGTGCAAGTCTCTAGTAGGGATATATATATATATTTATATATCTGATTATTATTATGTCCATTGTAGACATTAAAGGGGTAATTTTCCTTTCAGATCAGCTGGTGCCCGAGATTTGTATTTTACTTCTATTAAAAAATCTCCAGCCTTCCAGTACTTATCAGCTGCTGTATATCTTGCAGGAAGTGGTGTATTCTTTCCAGTCTGACACAGAGCTCTCTGCTACCACCTCTGTCCATGTCAGGAACTAACCATAGCAGCAGCAAATCCCTTTAAAAAAAACCCTCTCCTGTTCTCCAAACTGGAAAAATACCACTTCCTGCAGGGTATACAGCAGCTGATAGGTACTGGAAGATTTTTTAATAGAAGTAAAGTTCAAATCTCTGGCACCTTGATTTGAAAGAAAAAAAAAAATTGTGAATAACCCCCTATAAATCAGCAGGACACTGGAGCCAGGCCTATCCTCTTCTAAGCGCAGTGTGGGGATTATCCTCCCTTGTATATTATACAGCAGCATAGGCACTCACCTCCCTCCGCTTTCCACTGCATACGATTCATCTTACTCTTTGGCAGATTTGCTGACAGGGTCATTTCTTCCACCTCAGACAAGGAGAGTGTGGAGAACAGCTCCTGTATAAGGATAAGAGCAGATGAGGATGGTGCTGTCGCCATGTTATATCTAGAGATGATCGAACTCGAATCTTCTGCGTATGACTCCTGCTGCCTTCCCGTTCTGTGGGGAAGGTGGAGACAGCCAGAGTACCGCCTGGATAACAGGGATACAGCATAGGTAATAGACTGTATCCCTGTTTTCCAGGCGGTACTCGGGCAGTCTCCACCTTCCCCACGGAACGGGAAGGCATCGGAAATCAAATGCTGAAGGTTCGAGTTCGATCGAACCTAACATTTCCTGATGTTTGATCATCTCTGGTTATATCATGTATGGATACACAGTGTATCAGGGTCTCACCTGGAGATTGACTGTGACAGGTTGGGAATAGTTGCTGCTCTCGTGTCCCTGGAAGGGGTGCTCCAACCTGAGAAGAAGCTTGTTTGGCTCGTGCAGTGCGAGGGTGAGGAGGTGGACGTTGTTAGGGAGCGGGGTCCGTAGTGCTGAGAACTATAGCAAAGGAGAGATACGTGATGTGTGGCAGGGGTCAGGTGATAAGACTAGGTTAGGGGAAGGTTGGTGTCCTCCAGTAACTGGTATTTTTATAATTATTTATTTATAAAGCACCCTTAATTCCAGAGGTGGGGTTAAAATTCACCAGGATCCCTGTGATCACTACATGTCATATCATTACTCCTCTCTAGGGTCTATGAGTGACTGTACTATGTGCCGAAAGCTATAGCATCAGTTTAGGGGTAGGCATGCCAACAGTGTCTGTGGTGGTGGTGGTGGGGGTCCAACTTTTGGGACTTTCCACAAACTCCAGAATAGGACCCTGCTGTACAGAGTGGTGGGTCAGCACATGCTCCATGCATTGTCTATGGGAGCACCAGAGAGTTTGGAACCCCTCTGATCAGACGCTTCCTATGGATATGTGTTAAGGACTGGAATACCCCTTTAACCCTGTGGTCACAATAAATTGACTGAAATAAGCCAATGTATATGGTAGTGGGACATATGAACTTCATTCAGGATGAAGACTCACTTGAGCCTAAGTGTCAACTTAATGGGTGGATCCAAAAGGTCCTCTATTACTGACTGCTACTTTGCCAGTGATTGCATTGAGTATGGTGTTTTGTAAAGACTGTGCCAACCTAATACAAGTAGTCAGGACCAGACTGTTCCTATAATAGCTGTATCCAAAGCAACATAGCCCTTATATGTACCTGGTTGGTTGAGTCCTGCTGAGATCTATAGGGAACCCCATCTCCAGAGGAAAGGATGATTTGAGGGGACATATATTCCTGTAGGCCCAGACTCCTGTGCAGATCTGCAGAATCTTCTGGGGTGTCCAAAAGAAGCAAGTGTTTCCCCCTAAGTATGATCCCTTCTAAATACGGCCCAGGCTCCAGCAATGGCTCTCCAACCCCTCGGAAATCGTCATACAGGAGACGTCTGTTGACCTGGCAGGAAGGGATAACACAGGATATAAGGAACTTGGCAGACACTTTGCTTTAGGGCAGGGATGGGGAACCTTGACTCCCCAGCTGTTTCAAAACTACAGTTCCCATCATACCTGGACAGCCAAAGCAAAGCATGATGGGAATTGTAGTTTCGCAACAGCTGGAGAGCCAAGGTTCCCCATCCCTGCTTTATTGTATATGCACATACCTTTTTTCTTACAGTGATCTCCATCTTGTGGTTCTCAAGCTGTAGCAAAACTACAACTTCCAGCATGCCAGACAGCATGAGCTGGGGAGCCACACATTAAACAGCACTGCCTGTAAGAATAGGTGCACCCCAGCCTGGACCACCATTACCTACACTGTTAGCCCAGGCATCCTCCTCCCCCAGACACTCACCATAAGCTCCAGTGACCCGTCAGTAATGCTAGATCCTCCCTGTGATCGGTCTGTTAATACAGTGAACTGAATATTCTTGTCCTGCAAGACAGAGAGAGCCCAGACATAGTATAGTTATTAGACCAGGGTGGGGGGGGATCTGTGGGCAAGGTGACCATGGTGGAGTCCTCTCTTTTACACTGAACCTCCAGAAAGTTTAGATCAGTAATGTCAAACTCTGGCCCGCAGTGCCATTATTTTTGGCCCGGCAGGCAATTCACAGTTTGAATTGCATCTGTCCCACCGACATTGCATTAGATACGACCCCCCATACTTACATGAAAAGATGAGTGAGCAGCCGTATCTCCGCGGCAGGACCAGCATCAAAAGTGGGACCAACAGGATGGGGGGGCTGTATCCAGGGGTATGGTGGGTTTAGGGTACCTTCCAGGGGTAAAAGGTTCCCTTTAACAACTGTTCTACGGGCTGCCTACTATATAAGAGATTATGGGGGAGGGCTAACTACTATATAAAGAGGCTATGGGGGAGGGCTGGCTACTATATGAGACTATTGGGGGGGGGGGGGGGGGGGGGGGGGCTGGCTACTATATGAGACTATTGGGGAGGGCTGGCTACTATATGAGACTATTGGGGAGGGCTGGCTACTATATGAGACTATTGGGGAGGGCTGGCTACTATATGAGACTATTGGGGAGGGCTGGCTACTATTTGGCCACTATTGGAAATGCTGGCTAATATGTGGGGCAACTTTGGTTGGGTTGGGGTTTAATCATGTCATAGCAATGTATCATGTCATTTATCAGCTGAGAGACGCACACCACTGACAGTGCCAGAAGCGCCGCACACTGCTCTGAAAGTGAAAGGAGCGCCGCACACTGCTCTGAAAGTGAAAGGAGCGCCGCACACTGCTCTGAAAGTGAAAGGAGCGCCGCACACTGCTCTGAAAGTGAAAGGAGCGCCGCACACTGCTCTGAAAGTGAAAGGAGCGCCGCACACTGCTCTGAAAGTGAAAGGAGCGCCGCACACTGCTCTGAAAGTGAAAGGAGCGCCGCACACTGCTCTGAAAGTGAAAGGAGCGCCGCACACTGCTCTGAAAGTGAAAGGAGCGCCGCACACTGCTCTGAAAGTGAAAGGAACGCTGCATGCCCTCTTCAATAATTAGGACGGCCCGCGACTTCGTCCAATTTTTTAATTTTGGCCCACTGTATTTGAGTTTGACGCCCCGGGTTTAGATATTTCAGCTCCTGGTTTGGTTCTAACCCACTATGAGTTGGCACCATCCTCAATAGAATGATGGGTGTTATCCTTCAGTATCACGTACCTTGATATAAATCCGGCTGATCACTGGGTAATAGTTTCCAGCTACTGGTTCAGTCTGCTTGAGCGGCCAGGTTTCCCGAAAGTCTCTCCTATGTAAAGAGATGAATGTGATGAGGAGGAGCTATGTGACCAAGAGTCTGCAGCTATGTGGCCTGGACTCTGCTCCTCCCACTACAGGGAGACACACAAGAGGGAGGAGCTATGTGACATTGTCTACTCCCACTACGGGATGACACAGGCCACATGGCATAGAGTCTGCCCCTCCCACCACAGGATAACAGACAGGAGCTATGTAACATGGAGTCTGCTCCTCCCACCACAGGGTGACACAGACAGGAGGGACAAGCTATGTAACGTGGAGTCTGTTCCTCCCACCACAGGGTGACACAGAGGAGGGAGGAGCTAAATGGCAGAGTTTGCCCCTCCCACCATAGGATAACAGACAGGAGGGAGGAGCTATGTGACGTGGAGTCGGCTCCTCTCACCACAGGGTGACACAGAGAGGAGGGAGGAGCTACATGGCAGAGTTTGCCCCTCCCACCATAGGATAACAGACAGGAGGGAGAAGCTATGTGACATGGAGTCTGCTCCTCCCACCTCAGTATATGACCACATAAACACGTCGGCAGTAGTCACCTCCGCTGCAGGACTTGTCTTCCATTAGCATCTGTATAAAATACGCCATCTGTCTGCAGCTTAGAGTCAAAGCGGCTGATCACTTCCTTTCCAATGCGATCCCTGAAAAGAGAAAGTCATCATGAACAGATATTATGGTTGACCCTGGAAGCCCCCA
Source organism: Dendropsophus ebraccatus (assembly GCF_027789765.1). Lineage (NCBI taxonomy): Eukaryota > Metazoa > Chordata > Amphibia > Anura > Hylidae > Dendropsophus > Dendropsophus ebraccatus. The sequence goes on along the minus strand of NC_091454.1, from coordinate 214,460,200 downwards.
TCCTCCATTACTGAGCACTCACCCAATAGGAATAGGCCCCACAGTCCACTCCAGCTCCACGTAGCGCTGGTCAGAGTAGAGCCGCACCACTTGTGAGCACCATGAGGAGAAGTTCTGATACACCTCCTGCACCAGAGAGTTCTGCACAGAGGACCACAGCTTACTGCCACCAGTCACACTAGTTTTACATAAATCAACATAAAACAGAAGTAAATGGATTTCCAACCTGCACCAGGTAGCTGCGGACGTTCTGCGTCATAGGTACAGGTGTAGACTGGTTGGGTCTGAAGATGTACGCTCCAGAGGGCTGCGTGCTGTCAGCATTACCAATACTGGCATTATACCTACAGGAAGAGAAGAGCAACAGAGGTTATAAAAGGATAAATGATGAGGAAGATGAATACAGTACACGCCTGGAAGGGATTCCAGTCACTGAAAGCACAGGAAGGATTCTCACCAGTAAAAGCTGTGTGTAAGAGGTAAGGAGATCCCCTTCTCCAGATTGTGAATGCCTGAGATCAATCCGGTTTCTGGGTGAAATTCTACTCTGTAATACTGGAGGCAGAGAGGGGGAAAGATCAGCGGATCATTGACATGAGCAGCTGGGGGAGGGGCTAGACTATTATATTGCTATAACGCACCTTATTCTCGATCTTCGTTGGGCTCGTCGTCTTCTTTACCCTTGTGAAGAATCTCTCCTGGGCGGACACTTTCTGAACGGTGAACTTGCTAAATCCCAATGGAGGAATCGGAGCCTGAAAAATCAGCTCACGCTCAGCCGTTCCCTGATCTTTACGGACATATTCTGTGAAATTTGACACCGGTGTCACCTTAAAATGTATGGAAGAGATTACATGGGTGAAAGAAGTGTCCTGTCCTGGCTGAAATAATGGGGTGAGGTATTCAAAGAACAAACAATGGTTTTAAAAACCAAACACTGCCTAAAATCCTACAATTCACTTTCAATGATTGTGCTTTAAGCTTCGCAATGCACAAAGTTCTGTTTCCGACACACACACACACACACACACACACTCTGACCCCACAAGAAGTCTCAGATCTCACCTCACTGGTCACAGCTTCCCCAGAGGGGCCTTTTACAATGTAGGCGACACCATTGACTGGAAGCCGGATGTTCCATGTGACCGTATGTCCCAGAGGGTTATACAGGAGGACATTAAACTGTAAGCAAATGATAAGGTAACAAGAAACAATATAAGTATAGTAAAAATGGGTCAACTTATCCATAGCAATACTTATCCTGTAATAATCCTGAGTTACATCCTGTATTATACTCCAGAGCTGCACTCACTATTCTGCTGGTGAGGTCACTGTGCACATACATTACATATCCTGCACTGATCCTGAGTTACACCCTGTATTATACGACATGGAGAAAGAGAGGAGCAGCTGCACATCACACCTATGGCTGATACTAGTGCTGCTAAGCTTATTTTAAAATCCAACGTCAGGATGTTGGCATATAATTTGATCAAACCATACCGCCTCGTGTACCACGTGCAGGTCTCCTGGTTCACACGAGTCCCTACGCTAACTCCACACTGTGTTGGTCGGACCAAACCCAAAATGCCCCACCAAAACCCGGCCAGCACCACCGGTGGGGAAGGCTGCCCCCAAACAACACAAATATGAATATGGTATTGCACTCACCACCACTGCTGCAAACAGAATGGAAAAAACATGGAGATACTGACATGTGAGCACAGGTATATTCTGCTGATCTGGGTTACGTAGGTCTTATTAAGGGGAGTGCCAGCTGCCCAGAAAAGGGAGAAATGTAAAACACGACATGGAGAGAGAGGAGTGGCTGCACATCACACCTATGGCTGATACTAGTGCTGCTAAGTATACTCCAGAGCTGCAATCACTATTCTGCTGACGGGAATATCACCTATATAACCTGTATTGCAGCAGTTAAGGGGATGAGGGACTCACACTTTTAGCTGCCTCGGTGGTTGGGCACACACTGATGTTCAGCAGATGGCAGTATGTAAAACTTTCCTTGGTCCCAGTCAGACTTGCGAGAGCGTTACTGATCACAACCTGCAAGATACCAAAGGGACAATAGATATAGAGAGGACACAGGACAGGACACCAATATAAAATGCATTATAGACATCATTATCACTAAAGATCATTCATACAATAATATTCTCATCCCCTGTTTGGAAATCAATGAAAATTTCAGCACAACTCTACAGTGACATTGACAGGATATTCCATATGGGATAATCCATGGGGGAGGTTACCTGGCAGCTCTCCCAACCTCTATACAGCCGCAAGGTGTAGTCATCATTCACATGCTGTTTTGCTGTTCCAGTTACAGCATCATGGTGCTGAGCTACTCCCATAGCACGTCCTGAAATACAGGTAATAATATAGTCAGGAGCCGGGTTACTGTAATAAGATGTTACAGGGTAATAAGAGGATCAGGAGTCGGGTTACTGTAATAAGATGTTACAGGGGTAATAAGAGGATCAGGAGCCGGGTTACTGTAATAAGATGTTACAGGGGTAATAAGAGAATCAGGAGCCGGGTTACTGTAATAAGATGTTACAGGGGTAATAAGAGGATCAGGAGCCGGGTTACTGTAATAAGATGTTACAGGGTAATAAGAGGACAGGAGTCGGGTTACTGTAATAAGATGTTACAGGGGTAATAAGAGGATCAGGAGCCGGGTTACTGTAATAAGATGTTACAGGGTAATAAGAGGACAGGAGTCGGGTTACTGTAATAAGATGTTACAGGGGTAATAAGAGGATCAGGAGCCGGGTTACTGTAATAAGATGTTACAGGGTAATAAGAGGACAGGAGTCGGGTTACTGTAATAAGATGTTACAGGGTAATAAGAGGACAGGAGTCGGGTTACTGTAATAAGATGTTACAGGGGTAATAAGAGGATCAGGAGCCGGGTTACTGTAATAAGATGTTACAGGGGTAATAAGAGGATCAGGAGCCGGGTTACTGTAATAAGATGTTACAGGGTAATAAGAGGATCAGGAGCCGGGTTACTGTAATAAGATGTTACAGGGTAATAAGAGGATCAGGAGTCAGGTTACTGTAATAAGATGTTACAGGGGTAATAAGAGGATCAGGAGCCGGGTTACTGTAATAAGATGTTACAGGGGTAATAAGAGGATCAGGAGCCGGGTTACTGTAATAAGATGTTACAGGGTAATAAGAGGATCAGGAGCCGGGTTACTGTAATAAGATGTTACAGGGTAATAAGAGGATCAGGAGCCGGGTTACTGTAATAAGATGTTACAGGGGTAATAAGAGGATTAGGAGCCGGGTTACTGTAATAAGATGTTACAGGGTAATAAGAGGATCAGGAGCCGGGTTACTGTAATAAGATGTTACAGGGTAATAAGAAGTTTAGGAGCCGGGTTACTGTAATAAGATGTTACATGGGTAATAAGAGGATCAGGAGCCGGGTTACTGTAATAAGATGTTACAGGGTAATAAGAGGATCAGGAGCCGGGTTACTGTAATAAGATGTTACAGGGGTAATAAGAGGATCAGGAGCCGGGTTACTGTAATAAGATGTTACAGGGTAATAAGAGGATCAGGAGCCGGGTTACTGTAATAAGATGTTACAGGGGTAATAAGAGGATCAGGAGCCGGGTTACTGTAATAATATGTTACAGGGGTAATAAGAAGTTTAGGAGCCGGGTTACTGTAATAAGATGTTACAGGGTAATAAGAGGATCAGGAGCCGGGTTACTGTAATAAGATATTACAGGGTAATAAGAGGATCAGGAGCCGGGTTACTGTAATAAGAGGATCAGGAGCCGGGTTACTGTAATAAGATGTTACAGGGGTTATAAGAGGATCAGGAGCCGGGTTACTGTAATAAGATGTTATAGGGTAATAAGAGGATCAGGAGCCGGGTTACTGTAATAAGATGTTACAGAGCTAATAAGAGGATCAGGAGCCGGTTACTGTAATAAGATGTTACAGGGGTAATAAGAGGATCAGGAGCCAGGTTACTGTAATAAGATGTTACAGGGGTAATAAGAGGATCAGGAGCCAGGTTACTGTAATAAGATGTTACAGGGTAATAAGAGGATCAGGAGCCGGGTTACTGTAATAGGATGTTACAGGGTAATAAGAGGATCAGGAGCCGGGTTACTGTAATAAGATGTTACAGGGTAATAAGAGGATCAGGAGCCAGGTTACTGTAATAAGATGTTACAGGGTAATAAGAGGATCAGGAGCCGGGTTACTGTAATAAGATGTTACAGGGTAATAAGAGGATCAGGAGCCGGGTTACTGTAATAAGATGTTACAGGGGTAATAAGAGGATCAGGAGCCGGGTTACTGTAATAAGATGTTACAGGGTAATAAGAGGATCAGGAGCCGGGTTACTGTAATAAGATGTTACAGGGGTAATAAGAGGATCAGGAGCCGGGTTACTGTAATAAGATGTTACAGGGTAATAAGAGGATCAGGAGCCGGGTTACTGTAATAAGATGTTACAGGGTAATAAGAGGATCAGGAGCCGGGTTACTGTAATAAGATGTTACAGGGGTAATAAGAGGATCAGGATCCGGTGAGGTAACCGGTTACTCACGGAGTCTTAAGCTGCTGCTGGTCCCGTACGGTCCATGTGTTGCTGCTACTCCGGTTAAGGCCTCTAGCTGGTTACAGACCTAGTTATTATATACATATATATGACATTATTACTATTGCTCAGTCTCCGATGCGGTGACAATCTCCTCTCTGCTACATCATATGTAAGTTATATTTCACCTGTAGGAAGTTGTTGCTGAGTCTCTCGTAGCGCTTGAAGCCGGCCCGGCTGGTGAAGTATCCCGTCCAGAACATGTGAGGACCGTCTGCGTATGGGAAGAAATCATCCATCTTCACTGGCCTAAGACATAGTGAAGTTACATTGCGTTATTCCCCTAAGGTTATAGATAAGGTTGTCTTTCTATCTGTTTATGTGTATATGTGTGACGTAGGCCTCTTATACGCACTACATACACTTACCTAGAAGGGGGTAACCCTTGTATTATGTGCGACCCATCCATGGCCGCCCTGTACTCACCAGCTCAGGTTCGCTCTGTTTAACGCCGTCAGGTAGCAGCTCGGTGTGGAGTAAATTACATTCACTTTGCTCCCGTTCTTTTGCTGAAAAAGAAAGCAAAGACAATTCAGCCATCAAGTATCTACACAGTACAGGATACATACTGTATGGAGGTAACCGGCACCATACCTGAGCATTCACCAGATCAATAAGCTTATCCATGTTCTTATACCAAGGGATGGCGTTCTCATACTGGAAGTCAGAGCCCATGGTCATAACAAGGTGCTGGGAGCGATACTTGTCTGCCTAATGGAGGGAACAACAATCATTACTACACCATGACAGGTATACACAGCACAGGTACAGTATACACATCTCCTCCTCACACTACTACTGGCCGCCGCCACCGCCACCACCAATACAGTATACACATCTCCTCACACTACTACTACTACACCATAACAGGTATACACAGCACAGGTACAGTATACACATCTCCTCCTCACACTACTACTGGCCGCCGCCACCGCCACCACCACCACCACCAATACAGTATACACATCTCCTCACACTACTACTACACCATGACAGGTATACACAGCACAGGTACAGTATACACATCTCCTCCTCACACTACTACACCATGACAGGTATACACAGCACAGGTACAGTATACACATCTCCTCCTCACACTACTACTACACCATGACAGGTATACACAGCACAGGTACAGTATACACATCTCCTCACACTACTACTACACCATGACACGTATACACAGCACAGGTACAGTATACACATCTCCTCACACTACTACTACACCATGACAGGTATACACAGCACAGGTACAGTATACACATCTCCTCACACTACTACTACACCATGACAGGTATACACAGCACAGGTACAGTATACACATCTCCTCCTCACACTACTACTACTACACCATGACAGGTATACATAGCACAGGTACAGTATACACATCTCCTCCTCACACTACTACTGGCCGCCGCCACCGCCACCACCACCACCACCACCACCAATACAGTATACACATCTCCTCACACTACTACTACACCATAACAGGTATACACAGCACAGGTACAGTATACACATCTCCTCACACTACTACTACTACACCATGACAGGTATACACAGCACAGGTACAGTATACACATCTTCTCCTCACACTACTACTACTACTACTACACCATGACAGGTATACACAGCACAGGTACAGTATACACATCTCCTCACACTACTACACCATGACAGGTATACACAGCACAGGTACAGTATACACATCTCCTCCTCACACTACTACACCATTACAGGTATACACAGCACAGGTACAGTATACATATCTCCTCATACTACTACTACTACACCATGAAAGGTATACACAGCACAGGTACAGTATACACATCTCCTCCTCACGCTACTACTTCACCATGACAGGTATACACAGCACATGTACAGTATACACATCTCCTCCTCACACTACTACTACTACACCATGACAGGTATACACAGCACAGGTACAGTATACACATCTCCTTCTCACACTACTACTACACCATGACAGGTATACACAGCACAGGTACAGTATACACATCTCCTCACACTACTACTACTACTACACCATGACAGGTATACACAGCACAGGTACAGTATACACATCTCCTTCTCACACTACTACTTCACCATGACAGGTATACACAGCACAGGTACAGTATACACATCTCCTTCTCACACTACTACTTCACCATGACAGGTATACACAGCACAGGTACAGTATACACATCTCCTCCTCACACTACTACTTCACCATGACAGGTATACACAGCACAGGTACAGTATACACATCTCCTCCTCACACTACTACACCATGACAGGTATACACAGCAGAGGGTATGGCGGATGATCTTATACCTGTGTGTTCACAGCTTTCATGAACAACTGTAAAACAGTGTCCACATTATTGTCTTCCATCTGTGGATTATCCATAATGGGGGGATCCGCACACAACTGATCCCAGCAGAAGCCGTCCGGAGGGTTGTAGCCATTCGGCAGGACACCTATCAATAACACTATTATTATCAGGTGACTGGTGGATGATGTCAGCATTACTCAACACATATAAGGGAAAGTTGGGAGAAGTGGAACTAATACCTTACAATGACTATAATCCATCATGTCACCCACCGGTAAAGAGGTCAGCAGAGGGCGCTACCAGATCATCACTGCCTCTCCAGATCATCTCCATCTGTTTTTTGCTTTCACGATTCTGTTTGTCCTGATAATCCAATCGGCCGAAGAACAACCCATCATATCCCATCTGCCAGACAACAGGGGGGATTATCAGGTAACAATGCTGAAAAATACATCCTCACAGCTTATCTGGTGGCAATATTATAGTAGTTATATTCCTGTATATAGGAGGCAGTATTATAGTAGTTATATTCTTGTATATAGGAGTAGTATTATAGTAGTTATATTCCTGTATATAGGAGCAGTATTATAGTAGTTATATTCCTGTATATAGGAGCAGTATTATAGTAGTTATATTCCTGTATATAGGAGCAGTATTATAGTAGTTATATTCTTGTATATAGGAGCAGTATTATAGTAGGTATATTCCTGTATATAGGAGCAGTATTATAGTAGTTATATTCTTGTATATAGGAGCTGTATTATAGTAGTTATATTCCTGTATATAGGAGCAGTATTATAGTAGTTATATTCTTGTATATAGGAGCAGTATTATAGTAGTTATATTCTTGTATATGGGGGCAGTATTATAGTAGTTATATTCTTGTATATAGGGGGCAGTATTATAGTAGTTATATTCCTGTATATAGGAGCAGTATTATAAAAGTTATTTTCTTGTATGTGGGGGGGGCAGTATTATAGTAGTTATATTCTTGTATATAGGAGCAATATTATAGTAGTTATATTCTTGTATATAGGGGCAGTATTATAGTAGTTATATTATTGTATATAGGAGCAGTATTATAGTAGTTATATTCTTGTATATAGGGGCAGTATTATAGTAGTTATATTCTTGTATATAGGGGCAGTATTATAGTAGTTATATTCTTGTATATAGGAGCAGTATTATAGTAGTTATATTCTTGTATATAGGAGCAATATTATAGTAGTTATATTCTTGTATATAGGGGCAGTATTATAGTAGTTATATTATTGTATATAGGAGCAGTATTATAGTAGTTATATTCTTGTATATAGGGGCAGTATTATAGTAGTTATATTCTTGTATATAGGGGCAGTATTATAGTAGTTATATTCTTGTATATAGGAGCAGTATTATAGTAGTTATATTCTTGTATATAGGAGCAGTATTATAGTAGTTATATTCTTGTATATAGGGCTAGTATTATAGTAGTTATATTCTTGTACATAGGAGCAGTATTATAGTAGTTATAATCTTGTATATAGGAGCAGTATTATAGTAGTTATATTCTTGTATATAGGAGGAGTATTATAGTAGTTATATTCTTGTATATAGGGCTAGTATTATAGTAGATATATTCTTGTACATAGGAGCAGTATTATAGTAGTTATCCGACATGGAGAGAGAGGAGCGGCTGCACATCACACCCATGGCTGATACTAATACTGCTAGGCTAATTTTTAAAAACCAATGTCAGGATGTTGGCATATAATTTGATCAAACCATACCGCCCCGTGTACCACGTGCAGGTCTCCTGGTTCACACGGGTCCCTACACTAACTACACACTGTGTCGGTTGGCGGCTGCCAACCCCGCAAAGCATGCACATGAAGGGATGGGAGGCCATGGAATGTCCCTGCAACCCCAATGTCACAGGACCAAACCCAAAATGCCCCACCAATACCCAGCCAGCACCACCAGCAGAGAAGGCTGTGCACGCTTTGCGGGGTTGGCAGCCGCCGACCAACACTGTGTGGAGTTAGCGTAGGGACCAGTGTGAACCAGGAGACCTGCACGTGGAACACAGGGCAGTATGGTTTGATCAAATTATATGCCAACATCCTGGCGTTGGTTTTTAAAAATTAGCCTAGCAGCATTTGTATTAGCCATGGGTGTGATGTGCAGCCGCTCCTCTCTCTCCATGTTATATTCTTGTATATAGGAGCAGTATTATAGTAGTTATATTCTTGTATATAGGGAGCAGTATTATAGTAGTTATAGTCATGCATATAGGGGCAATATTATAGCAGTTTTGGGGTTCAGGGAAGAAACAGAGTGCTGCACCTCACACCTATGGCTGATACTAGTGCCCCTAGGCTAAATAAAAAAACACATCAGAATTTTGTGTATGAATTGATCAAGCCATACTGCCCCATGTACCTCGTGCCGGTATCTGATACACATGGGTCCCTACACTAAGTCCACACCGTGCCAGTCAGTGGCCACCAACCCCGCAGGCGTGCACAGCTAGGGAACGGGGGCCATGGGACGGCCCTGCGACCCCCATGCCACAGGACCAGACCCAAAAACACCACACCAGAACCCGGCCAGCACCGCCGGCGGAGAAGGTCGCCCCCAAGCAGCACAAGTCTGGATAAGGTATTGCGCTCACCATAGCTGCAGCAAACAGAATGGGAAAAAACAGGAGGGATTAAAACCATGTGCACTCAGGTGTCTCCTGCTAATTGCGGTCATGTGGGTCTCACCAGGAGGAGTGCAATACACGGAGAAAAGAGAGAAACAAAATGCGGTTCAGGGAAGAAACAGAGTGCTGCACCTCACACCTATGGCTGATACTAGTGCCGCTTGGCTAAATAAAAAACACATCAGAATTTTGTGTATGAATTGATCAAGCCATACTGCCCCATGTACCTCGTTTTTTGGGTCTGGTCCTGTGGCATGGGGGTTGCAGGGCCGTTCCATGGCCTCCCTTCCCTGACTGTGCACACCTGCGGGGGTGGTGGTCGCTGACTGGCACAGTGTGGACTTAGTGTAGGGACCCATGTGTATCAGATACCTGCACGAGGTACATGGGGCAGTGTGGCTTGATCAATTCACATACAGAATTCTGATGTTTTTTATGCAGCCGAGAGGTACTAGTATCAGCCATAGGTGTGAGGTGCAGCACTCTTTTTCTTCCCTGAACCATTATAGCAGTTTTATTCCTGTATATAGGGGGCAGTATTATAGTAGCTACTAGAAAATGTACCCGGCGCTGCCCGGGTATAAAGTGTCAGTGTGTTAATTAGATTTGTTCTAAGGTGCCCAGGAGGCCAAGCTAAAGGTATTGTCAAACTGAACTTGACAAAGCGCTGCGGCGTGAAACTGTTGTGACTGCAGAGATGGTCCCGCACCTATTCCACCTTTCCCCCTCCTCGGTATGATTTGCTACCAATAAACCACTGAAGATTCCAGCAGATCGGTGAGTGCACTGGATTTTTGTTTCTCCTTGCTTATGCCAGTATCGTCCTCCTTTTCCCCGTTGCACCCCGACTATTATCTCAGTTGGTTCGTATATGTCGATGCATCGCCTAAGTATCTACACGTGAGCCTAGTCCACCCCTAGTGCGGGCACTACCTTCTATTGACCATTAATTATAGTAGTTATATTCTTGTATATAGGAGCAGTATTATAGTAGTTATATTCTTGTATATAGGAGGCAGTATTATAGTAGTTATATTCTTGTATATAGGAGCAGTATTATAGTAGTTATATTCTTGTGTATAGGAGCAGTATTATAGTAGTTATTGTGTGAACAAGGAGGTAATGAATCCAGCACTCACCGGTATCTTGAACAAAGGCTTGCTTCTTTATTTCATGTCAAATGAATAGCAGGGAGGGAGAGGGAGCGCGGCGTGTCTCTAATGTCGACGGCTGTTTCTGGCCACACGGGCCTGTCGTCTAGCCGAGGTTCTCGGCTAGATGACAGGCCCGTGTGGCCAGAAACGGCCGTGGCCATTAGAGACACGCCGCGCTCCCTCTCCCTCCCTGCTATTCATTTGACATGAAATAAAGAAGCAAGCCTTTGTTCAAGATACCGGTGAGTGCTGGATTCATTACCTCCTTGTTCACACTGTACATGACTGTTCCTCCTGTCCGTGCACCGCTGCTACAGGCTACCTTTATTGGAGACTTACTCTCTCTGCCTACACCTGTGCTCCATTAGATTTACGGCTTCGCCTGCTGCCCATCGGTTGTGCTGAGGTCTCTTGCTCCCCACGTACACATTATAGTAGTTATATTCTTGTATACAGGAGCAGTATTATAGTAGTTATATTCTTGTATATAGTAGCAGTATTATAGTAGTTATATTCTTGCATATAGGGGGCAGTATTATAGTAGTTATATTCCTGTATATAGGAGCAGTATTATAGCAGTTATACTCTTGTATATAGGAGCAGTATTATAGTAGTTACATTCCTGTATATAGGGGCAGTATTATAGTAGTTATACTCTTGTATATAGTGAGCATTATTATAGTAGTTATATTCTTGTGTATAGGAGCAGTATTATAGTAGTTATACTCTTGTATATAGGGAGCAGTATTATAGTAGTTATATTCTTGTATATAGGAGCAGTATTATAGTAGTTATATTCTTGTATATAGGAGCAGTATTATAGTAGTTATACTCTTGTATATAGGGAGCAGTATTATAGTAGTTATATTCTTGTATATAGGAGCATTATTATAGTAGTTATATTCTTGTATATAGGGGGCAGTATTATAGTAGTGAGATTCTTGTATATAGGAGCAGTATTCCTGTATATAGGGGGCAGTATTATTGTAGACAGGGGCGTAACTAGGATTCATGGGGCCCCATAGCAAAAAAGTGTATGGGGCCCCCCAACATATTACCTGTACTGGCGATATGGAGCTGTCCCCCTGCCTTTGGCAGCTCTGAGACGCTGGGGGGGGGGGGGGGGGGGGGGGGGGGGGGGGGGGGGGGGGGGGGGGGGGGGGGGGGGTAGCAGGCCGCTCGGAGTCCCTGCTGGTTGCGGCAGTCCAGGGGGGTGACCTCCATTATACTGACTACTATACAGGATGCTAGGGAAGCGGGATGACCCCATTATACAGGATGCTAGGGAGGCTGAGTGACCCCATTATACAGGATGCAGGGAAGCTGAGTGACCACCATTATACAGGATGCCAGGGAGGCTGAGTGACCTCATTATACAGGATGCTAGGGAGGCTGAGTGACCCCATTATACAGGATGCCAGGGAGGCTGAGTGACCACCATTATACAGGATGCCAGGGAGGCTGAGTGACCCCATTATACAGGATGCCAGGGAAGCTGGTGACCCCATTATATAGGATGCCAGGGAAGCTGAGTGACCTCATTATACAGGATACCAGGGAAGCTGGGTGACCCCATTATACAGGATACCAGGAAAGCTGACTGACCCCATTATACAGGATACCAGGGAAGCTGAGCCTGAGTGACCCCCATTATACAGGATGCCAGGGAAGCTGGGTGACCCCATTATACGGGATGCCAGGGAAGCTGAGCCTGAGTGACCCCCATTATACAGGATGCCAGGGAAGCTGAGCCTGTGTGACCCCCATTATACAGGATGCCAGGGAAGCTGAGCCTGAGTGACCCCCATTATACAGGATGCCAGGGAAGCTGAGCCTGTGTGACCCCCATTATACAGGATGCCAGGGAAGCTGAGCCTGAGTGACCCCCATTATACAGGATGCCAGGGAAGCTGAGCCTGAGTGACCCCCATTATACAGGATGCCAGGGAAGCTGAGCCTGAGTGACCCCCATTATACAGGATGCCAGGAAGCTGGTGACCCCCATTATACAGGATGCCAGGGAAGCTGAGCCTGAGTGACCCCCATTATACAGGATGCCAGGGAAGCTGGTGACCCCCATTATACAGGATGCCAGGGAAGCTGGTGACCCCCATTATACAGGATGCCAGGGAAGCTGAGCCTGAGTGACCCCATTATACAGGATGCCAGGGAAGCTGGTGACCCCCATTATACAGGATGCCAGGGAAGCTGGTGACCCCCATTATACAGGATGCCAGGGAAGCTGGTGACCCCCATTATACAGGATGCCAGGGAAGCTGGTGACACCCATTATACAGGATGCCAGGGAAGCTGAGTGACCCCATTATACAGGATGCCAGGGAAGCTGGTGACCCCAATATACAGGATGCCAGGGAAGCTGGTGACCCCCATTATACAGGATGCCAGGGAAGCTGGTGACCCCAATATACAGGATGCCAGGGAAGCTGGTGACCCCCAATATACAGGATGCCAGGGAAGCTGAGTGACCCCATTATACAGGATACCAGGGAAGCAGAGTGACCCCATTATACAGGATAACAGGGAAGCTGAGTGACCCCATTATACAGGATAACAGGGAAGCTGGTGACCCCATTATACAGGATGCCAGGGAAGCTGAGCCTGAGTGACCCCCATTATACAGGATGCCAGGGAAGCCGAGTGTCTTCCAGCTGGCAGTGATAGTTACCATCCTCCTGCTGTGTCTCCTCCTCAGGCCCTGCGCGCACTCTGCCATGAGCGAATATCCCACCCGCGGTGGGCGCTGGGGGCGGGGCTTGCCGCGATGGGGGCGGGGCTTAGCGGAACGTCCCGGGACTGTTCCACTTGTGGAGAGGGGGACACTGGTGCAGGACGTTCTGAGCCTGTGTCAGGGGGAGGTGCGGAGGTGTTACAGAGGGGATTGCAGACGCTCCCTTCTGCGTCTCTGGCAGGGTGCTTTGCTATCAGTAGCGTAGCTACCTTGAAGACAGGGGAGACGGGCCAGACGGGCCCCCTGTAGTGCGGGGCCCCATAGCAACTGCCTTCCCTGCCTTCATGGTAGCTACGCCATTGATTGTAGATATATTCTTGTATATAGGGGGCAGTATTATAGTAGTTATATTCTTGTGTATAGGAGCAGTATTATAGTAGTTATATTCTTGTATATAGGGGGCAGTATTATAGTAGTTATATTCTTGTGTATGAGAGCAGTATTATAGTAGTTATATTCTTGTACATAGGGAGTAGTATTATATAATCTTGTACCTGAGCAAAGAGCAGGGCTTGCTCTCTGGAATGCCCAAAGGGATCAATGTGCCAAGCCACCCGGGGTCTGCCGCATTCACCAAATGTAGACTGTAAGAACTGTAAGCCGAGGGTCATCTGGTCAATAATTGGGCTGTAATGTGCGGCCGCCTCATCGTTCATAGTCCAACCTCCATTAATAAACTCCAGGCGACCTAAGACATAGAGGGAGATGGCCAATACGATGTATGGGCAGGGTGAAGAGATATTTATAGTGCTCTCTACCACTCACCTTCCTGTATGAGCTGAACCACATCTCTCTGCACAGTCGTCTTCTGCTCCATCCACCAGCGCCAGAAAAAGGCGCTCTCTACGTAGATGAACCGTCTCCTGGGGTCTGCAAGCAGCTGAGGGACCACTGAGTCCAGAATATACTGCACGCCAGCATGCTGAATGTTGTTACGTTCTAGAAGATAGAAAATGTGACAGAAGCGCCCTCATAAGTCAAGGATGGGAAACCTGTGTCCTCAGCTGTTACTAAACTACAACTCCCATCATGCTTTGGCTGTCCAGGCATGATGTGAAATGTTAAAAGATGGTGGATAAAAGGAACGCGATGAGAAGCTTATAAGGCAGGAATTGAAGTGTGTATGGATAATTATAAAGCTGTATGTAATGTTCTATCCTGTAGTCAGGCTTCTATCTATTCGATATCCACTTAGCTACTTAGCGTTACCCACAGTACACCACAGTTATTAGGAATGGTTCCCATGTATCTTTTGCACACTACAATATACTACAGGTAACATTACTAAGTGTTACTCCAATATGTACACCGGGTCAGTCACAGACAATCACTGAGATACTGCTTGTCTCACCACTCTTGCAGCTGGTAAAGTCCAGGAGATTTGAAAATCCCTTCTCCAAACGCTTTGTATAGAGTGGCATCACTACAGATACACGAGTGGGCCAAAAGTGCTCCTAGGAGATGCGGAGACTTCTGTCAGAGAGTGGGCTGGTCCTACGGGGTGATTCATTATATATAGGCCCCCATATTCCATCGGATCTTTTGCGTATTAGTATCTGTACATTATATAAAATGGAAATAGCTCCATGTCTATTGCATATATATATTTCTTTACGTAGAAACATAGAAGATTGTCGGCAGAAAAAGACCACTGGGTCCATCTAGTCTGCCCTTTTAGTATTTTCTTTCTTATTATCTTCGGATATATATATGTTTATCCCAGGCATGTTTAAATTCTGTTATTGTGGATTTACCAACCACCTCTGCTGGAAGTTTGTTCCAGGTATCTACTACTCTTTCAGTAAAATAATATTTTCTCACATTGCTTCTGATCTTTCCCCCCAACTAACCTCTCACTGTGTCCGCTTGTTCTTGAACTTAGTTTTTTACTAAAAACACTCCCCTCTTGAACCTTATTTAGTCCCTTAACATACTTTAAGGTTTCGATCATGTCCCCCCTTTCCCTTCTTCCTCCAGACTATACAGATTCAAATCCTTAAGTCTTTCCTGATATGGTTTATGCCTCACACCCTCCACCATTGTGACCCGTCTTTGGACCCATTCTATTTTATCAATGTCTTTTTTTTTTTAGGTGAGGTCTCCAGAACTGGACACAGTATTCCAGATGTGGCCTCACCAGAGCTCTATACAGCGGGATTACAATCTCCCTCTTCCTACTGGTTATACTTCTAGCTATACACTCCAGCATACGATTTGCTTTCCCCACCGCCTGGTTGCACTGGTGACTCATTTTAAGACTGTCAGAAATCACTACCCCTAAATCCTTCTCTTCTGAAGTCTTTTCCAACACAGTACTGCCGATGTGATACTCGGTGCATTATTTTACATTTGGAAACGTTGAACTTCAATTCCCACTGTTTGGACCACTTATCTAGCAAAGCTAAATCATTTTCCATATTACTGACACCTCCAGGAATATCAACCCTATTGCACACTTTTGTGTCGTCAGCAAACAGACAAACTTTACCTACCAAACCTTCTCCTATGTCACTTACAAACATATTAAAAAGAATAGGGGGGGGGGGGCATGGTTTGAGCATGGCCGAGTGAAGACGTGCCTTCTCTCAGCTCCGGGCACTGCTCATCATTACTGGGACGAAGGCCGATCACTGCTTGGCACAGGGATGCCCACTAGGGCTAAAAAGACCCCTGCAACTCCACTGGTGACCCACCGGGCATCTATTACCCGTTTTGTCCACTCTTTATCCCCTTCTCCGACGACAGATTCGGGCAGCTCTAAAATGGCCGCAGCCGCAGCCGCCGCCAGGAAAGCGACCCAGAAGTCCTGCCCTTCCCAGAGCTCAGCCAGCCGCATCCAGCGATCCTCAGGGATGGAGGGACCCCCGATTCACCTTCTCGGAGGGAGACACTTACCTCGGAGGGAGACCCGCTATTGGCCGCTGCCCCGGCTGCTCTACTCTCGGAGGTAAAGAACTTGTTGCAGACCCTCCCCACACGCACTGAGCTTACAGCACAGCTGTCCCACATGGAGGAGCGCCATGGGAAGGACATGGCGGAACTGAAAACCGCGGTAGCCGCCATTACCACCTCGATCTGTTCCCTAGAATCCCGGCAATCCGAGCTGGATAAAGCCATCACTACTGTTGCTCCCCGGGTGGATGCTAGAGGCGGTCCTGCGAGAGCTCATATCCCACGTGGACGACCTGGAAAATAGGGGCCGCTGCAACAATGTTAAGGTACACGGCCTCCCCGAAGACATAGGGCCCGATCGCCTGGTGGACACAGTACGCAGCATCTTTAACCAGTACCTGGGGGATCCGGAGGGCACACATGTGGAAATGGACAGAACACACCGCGTGGCCGGACCCCGTTCCCAGGACCGCAACCGCCCGTGGGACGTCCTGTGCCGCGTCCACTATTATCAGCAAAAGGAGACACTGCTGCAGCGCGCCTGGGAGCTGGGTCCCTTAGACTACCATGGCGCTGAAGTCACTCTGCTGCCCGACCTGTCGCGCCATACCTTAGCGATGCGGCGCCTCCTGCGTCCTCTCCTGGAAGTGATCCGAGATGAGGGGGCCTCATATGGTTGGGGATACCCCTTCCACCTTATCGTGCGACAAGGAGGGACCTCCTGCATTGTCCCCACTCCGGGAGACCTGCCAGAAGTCTCAAGCTCCTGGACATCCCCGAACTACCGATCCTGGACTGGACCGCTCCCGTCCTGCGGCTAGACTGGCTCCCGGGCGCCGAACGCCCCCTAGCGAACAGCGTCGATCCCGCCCTCCCAGTCGAGAGGACCCCCGTCCGACTCCCCTCCACCAGCGTTCCCCGATGGTTCGGGGAAGACCGGCAGAGGACTGATCGGGACATTGTAGTGAACTCCTCTCCCGCATATCCTGCATCGCGGGTCCGTTGCTGTGGTACCCGCTACTTACTCCCCATTCTTGCTGCTAGATTCCGGGACACGTGAGCCGCCTCCTGTGGGGGCCAGATTAGATTGTACAGTGTTTATGTGCCCCAGTGCCTTGGTTAACCTCAATAGCTGGCCTGTGGCCCTCTTGGGCGTTCGCCTACCCCTAACACTACTCTCAGGCATATGGGCTCTTTGTGCTCCCGGTTTTCCCCTCTGGCCCCCCAGTTTCTTCTCCTCTACCCCCCCAGTACCCTGTTTGCTTGATAGATCAGTCTCCTCCCCCTTCCAGCTGGACATGATGGCATCAGCATGTCCCAATGCAATCCCCACTTTCCCTCGGATTTAAGCTGGGTTGCCCTGTGTCCAATGGAGGCCCGTTTACCCCATGAGGCATAAGTACTTTTGCTCCATATATATTTGTTTTCCTCCTCTCCCGATGCCCCCTCCTTGTTCCCCCGTCTCCCCCCCCCCCTTGTTTTTCCCCTGTCTCCCCCCCCTTCCTTGTTTCCTCTTGTCTCCCCCCCCCTGTCTCTCTTCCCCTCACTCACCCTCCCCTCCTTATTATTCTATTCTATTCCTATTATTCTATTCTTTGCGTCTCGCTGAACGCGCAGGGCCTGAACATACCAGAGAAGCGGTCCTCCCTGCTGCGCCTCCTCTGTGCCAAACGCGCTTCAGTGGCTTTTATCCAGGAGACCCATTTCCAAAAAGACCACGTACAGCGCTTGTCCGATCGTAACTTCCCTGATGTCTTCCACAGCTGCTCTTCAGACTTTAAAACTAAGGGGGTATCTATCCTGATTGCCCGTTCGGCTCCTTGGGAGTTTCTGGATCAGTTGTCTGACCCAGAGGGCCGGTTCCTCTTGGTAAAAGGCAAGATGGCTGGCACACTCTGTACCCTTGGCACAGTTTACCTTCCCAACACCGGTCAACTGGCCTTTCTGGAACACTGTTTGGCCGAAGTGGAGGCCTTTCTGGAAGGGGTGGTGGTTTTAGGTGGCAATCTCAACATGGCCCTGGACCCTCTTCTCGACTCCTCAACGGGCCACTCGTCACTCTCCTTTTCTGCCCTGCGTCGAGTTAAACGCACTCTGCACTCATTTCAGCTTATCGACGCCTGGAGACTCCAGCACCCCCTAGACAAGGACTACACCTTCTTTTCCAACCCCCATAATCGATACTCCCGGATTGATTACCTATTTGTTTCTCTTACGCATCTGGACAAAGTGACCACTACTTCCATTGACCCCATTTCTTTTTCGGATCACGCTCTCATCTCCCTCTCTCTCACCTTTACTTCTCCCCAAACCCGGTCGTGGCGTTGGCGTCTCAATGACTCTTTGTTGAGGGATCCGACGGTTATAGCTGAGATTCGCTTGGACCTGACCAGTTACTTCGCTACTAAATGTTACCCCTGACTCCTCGCCCACAGTGGTCTGGGAGGCTCATAAATGCTACATAAGGGGTACTTTCATCAAACTGGCCGCATGGCTTAAAAAGGAGCGTTCTGCTAAGATCTTATCCCTGGTCTCGCAAATTGCAGTTCTTTATAGACAGCACAAAAGGTCTCTGGTTGCGTCTACGGGAGCTGGCGGTTCTGCGGGGCAAACTAAGAGATCTCGTTCTTTCATCCCCCATATTTGCTCAGCCAGCGGCACCCGTTTGTTGCTCACCTCTCAAATAGCGGACGCATTCCGTTCATATTAAGTAGAACTTTATGGGCTCTCTTCCACATCTAGCCCTAATAGCCCCGACCCCCCTCTTTCTTCTATCTCCGCGACTCAGGTCTTCCCTCCTTGCTGGAGGAGAGCATTTCCTCGCTTGAATCTCCCATCACTGCCTCGGAATGGGAGTGGGCGATCAAATCCTCCCACTCGGGTAGGGCTCCGGGTCGAGACGGTCTCACTTTACCGTACTACAAGTCGTTCGGCCCCCTCCTTAAAGACCACTTCTTGTCTGCCTATAACTGTCTCCACCGGCTCCACTCTTCCCCAAGACTCTCTCCGTGCCCATATCTCTGTCATCCCGGATGGCAAGGATCCTTCGCAATGCCAGAATTACCGTCCTATTTCCCTCCTGAATTTAGACCTTAAATTCTTCTCTAACATTCTTGCCGCCCGTCTCACTCCCTTGCTCCAGCCTATTATACATCTGGATCAGGTAGGCTTTATGCCTACCCGAGAGGCTCGGGATAACACCACTAGGGCAATTAACATTATCCATCATGTTCATTCCTCGGGCCTTCCCTCCATGCTCCTGTCCACGGATGCCGAGAAGGCCTTTGATCGAGTCAGTTGGCCTTTCCTTTTTGCCACACTTAGACATTTGGGCCTTGATCCAAATATGTTGGAGTGGATTGGCTCTCTCTATTCTTGCCCTACGGCTCAGGTCTCGGTCAACTGCCTTCTCTATTCTGCGTTCCCCATTGCCAACGGGACACGGCAAGGTTGCCCCCTATCCCCCCTCATTTTTATTTTGACCCTTGAACCTTTCCTCAGACATGTCAGGAACAATGTTAACATTGCCGGGGTTCGAGTGGGGTCGGTGGACCACAAAGTTGCGGCCTATGCAGATGATTTATTGTTTTTCCTCTCTCAACCTCTTGTCTCCCTGCCCAACCTTCTTTCCGAACTCTCTCGTTACCAACGTCTCTCTAACTCTAAAATAACCCTATCCTACTTCCGGCAACTGTCTACATTCCTCACTAAATTTATTTGGGCACACAAGCAACCTTGTCTCGCCAAATCAATCTTATACCGTCCGAAAGCAAAAGGAGGTCTGGCTCTTCCCAATCTTTACCAATACTATGTAGCTGCGCACCTTACTCGGGTACTCTATTGGCACCGCCACGCCCCCACTAAATTGTGGGTCGGCTCGGAAATGATGATTTCCCCAATCCCACTGTTGGCAGCCGCGTGGATCCCAGTCTCCGCGCATTTTGCCGGCTCTCATCCCACTATTGTTCCCACACTGAAGATGTGCCATAAGCACCTTTCCACTGGCTTCCTGGCGTTCCGCCACTGTGCTGGACAAACTGCGGCGAGGAATGCACTCTCTTACACACCTTCTGGAGTTCCCCCGTACTGGTACCTTTCTGGAAGGAGGTGTGGCGTATCTCCTCTACTTTCACAGATCGCCAGCTCCCCTTTTCCCCAGCGCTTTTTCTCTTGCATATTGCGGACATCCCTCTCAAGTCCTACCGACGCTCTGTCCTCCAACACCTGATCAATGCTGCACGAGCCTGTATGCCGGCCCTTTGGCGCCGGCCTGATCCTCCCAGTATAGCAATGTGGATTCGAAAAGTTGAGGACATCAAACATATGGAAGACCTTACGGCCCAGCTGCACGGACATAACGCAAAGTTTTTTCGGACGTGGTTCTACTGGGACCAATTCACCGAGACGGATGAGTACAGGACCCTTCTGGCTCAGTGAGGAGCGGCCCTATCTGTCCCCCACCCTCTTCCTCTTATTCTTTCTCTCCCTTAACTTCACCTTCTACTCTAGCGGTCCCCTCTAGTGCTCCAGGCTCTCTCTCACCCATGCAAGATCTCCCCTATAGGGTGCTGTGAGGTGTAAATTGCCTCTTTATTACCATAAATATCAGATGCTTTTGTTGTCGTGGTTTAATCGGGTTCCTTTTATCTAAAGTACTGTGCCACCCTAAGGGGTGTGGTTTACACTGCTGTTTTTATGTTAAATGTTTGGAAAATTTAATAAAATTGAGAATTTAAAAAAAAATAAAAAGAATAGGACCCAGATCAGACCCTTGTGGCACACCACTTGTAACCAGTCTCTGCTCAAAATACACACCATTAACAACAACCCTCTGATATCTATCCTTCAGCCAACCACAAATCCACTGAACTATCCAGGGATTAAGTCCAATTTTCTCCAACTTCTCTATTAGGTCTTGGGTGGGTTAGGATGGGTTCACACTGCGTTTTTTTTTTTTTTTCATCCGTTTTATGGAAGAAGAAAAAAAACAAAAAAAAAAACATGCATTTGTGTGTGTCCATTTTGTTCAGTTTTTTGATCAGTCATTCCATATCCCTGGCTATCACATATCCCTCTTTTCCTGATGTGCATCCACACATATTACAACATGCTACACATTTGTCACATGGGCAAAAACCTGGAGGCTGGAAGAAATATGGGAGAATATTCTCTATAAAAAGAGCCACACAGGAGGGCTAGCCCAGTGAATGAGGAAGATTTTTTTTTTTTTAAAGCTGGAAACACCCTTTAATGTTCTATATAGTGTTAGGGGAAGTGATGATAAGAGGCGACACTTCCCTCTAACAGTTTAGCACATTTCCTGGGTCACGTAATCATTTATCTTATGATATATCTTAGGGCAGGAGCTGCCATTGACGTCAATGGTCGGGGGTGGGCACAGGGCTATCTCACCTCCATAGTAATACTGATCCACCGTCTTCAGCCAGCCGACATCATTATGTGTGTGAGGGATGAGGTGCACATTCAGGAAGCCCTCAGGGGCCACAGGACACGTCTGTAGGAAGAGTCAATAAGATGGTAGGAACCCCAGTATATCACAGGTGTGCCCTGCCGGACCCCCAGGGTTACACGTCTCTCAGCCATCTGGTCCAGGCACCAGATCTAAAGCAACTACTGAGGCTGGATGAGGCCAGATGGTACTCTAGAACCCGGTCCTGGGGCTATAAGACTAGATCTACTAGATCCCTACATACACTGCAGGGTGACTTCACTCCGATCACCGTGCCTCATATCCCAACATCCTAGAAATCTCCAACGTCTTCTCTTACTCCATGTACTTTACTGTCCTCCGCTACATGTAACCAGCACCCCCTCCACAACTGTACTGCACCCCAACATCTTACATACCCGGCATCCCCCACCACCCTACTGTATACTGCTCCTCTCCTCCTATATACTGCTCCCCCTCTCCTCTCCTATATACTGCTCCCCCTCTCCTCTCCTATATACTGCTCCCCCTCTCCTCTCCTATATACTGCTCCCCCTCTCCTCTCCTATATACTGCTCCCCCCTCTCCTGTATACTGCTCCCCCTCTCCTGTATACTGCTCCCCCCTCTCCTGTATACTGCTCCCCCTCTCCTCTCCTATATACTGCTCCCCCCTCTCTCCTGTAAACTAATCCCTCTCCTGTATACTGCTCCCCCTCTCCTCTCCTGTATACTGCTCCTCTCCTGTATACTGCTCCCCCTCCTCTCCTGTATACTACTTCCCTCTCCTGTATACCGCCCCCTTCTCCTCTCCCGTATACTGCTCCCCCCTCTCTCCTGTATACTGCTCCCCCTCTCTCCTGTATACTGCTCCCCCTCTCTCCTGTATACTGCTCCCCCTCTCCTCTCCTATATACTGCTCCCCCTCTCCTCTCCTATATACTGCTCCCCCACTCTCCTGTATACTGCTCCCCCTCTCTCCACTCCTGTATACTGCTCCTCCCATCCTCTCCTATATATTGTTCCCCCCTCCTCTCCTATATATTGTTCTCCCCTCCTCTCCTATATACTGCCCCCCCCTCTCCTCTCCTGTATACTACTCCCCCCTCTCTCCTATATACTGCTCCCACCCACTCCTCTCCTACATACTGCTACCCCCTCCTCTCCTGTATACTGCTCCCCCTCTCCTCTCCTGTATACTGCTCCCCCCCTCTCTCCTCTCCTGTATACTGCTCCTCTCCTGTATACTGCTCCCTTCTCTTCTGTATACTTCTCCTCCTTTCTGTATACTGCTCCCCCTCTCCTCTCCTGTATACTACTCCTCCCTTATGTATACTGCTCCCCACCCTCTCCTGTATACTGCTCCCCCCTCCTCTCCTGTATACTGCTCCCACTTTCTCCTGTATACTGCTCCCCCCTCCTCTCCTGTATACTGCTCCCCCCTCTCCTCTCCTGTATACTGTTCCCCCCATCCTCTCCTGTATACTGCTCCTCCATCCTCTCCTGTATACTGCTCCTCCATCCTCTCCTGTATACTGCTCCTCCATCCTCTCCTGTATACTGCTCCTCCATCCTCTCCTGTATACTGCTCCCCCATCCTCTCCTGTATACTGCTCCCCCATCCTCTCCTGTATACTGCTCCTCCCTCTCTCCTCTCCTATATACTGCTCCCCCCATCCTCTCCTGTATACTGCTTCACCTCTCCTCTCCTGTATACTGCTCCCCCCATCCTTTCCTGTATACTGCTCCTCTCCTGTATACTGCTCCTCCCTCTCCTGTATACTGTTCCCCCTCTCTCCTCTCCTGTATACTGCTCCCCCCTCTCCTCTCCTATATACTGCTCCCCCTCTCCTCTCCTGTATACTGCTCCCCCCTCTCCTCTCCTATATACTGCTCCCACCATCCTCTCCTGTATACTGCCCCCCTCTCCTCTCCTGTATACTGCTCCCCCCCTCCTCTCCTGTATACTGCTCCCCCCTCTCCTGTATACTGCTCCTCCATCCTCTCCTGTATACTGCTCCTCCATCCTCTCCTGTATACTGCTCCTCCATCCTCTCCTGTATACTGCTCCTCCATCCTCTCCTGTATACTGCTTCTCCCTCTCTCCTCTCCTGTATACTGCTCCCCCCATCCTCTCCTGTATACTGCTCCCCCTCTCCACTCCTGTATACTGCTCCCCCCCATCCTTTCCTGTATACTGCTCCTCTCCTGTATACTGCTCCTCCCTCTCCTGTATACTGTTCCCCCTCTCTCCTCTCCTGTATACTGCTCCCCCCTCTCCTCTCCTATATACTGCTCCCCCCTCTCCTCTCCTGTATACTGCTCCCCCCTCTCCTCTCCTGTATACTGCTCCCCCCTCTCCTCTCCTGTATACTGCTACCCCCTCTCTCCTCTCCTGTATACTGCTCCCCCTCTCCTCTCCTATATACTGCTTCCACCATCCTCTCCTGTATACTGCTCCCCCCTCCTCTCCTGTATACTGCTCCCCCCTCTCCTGTATACTGCTCCCCCCTCTCCTGTATACTGCTCCCCCCTCTCCTGTATACTGCTCCCCCCTCTCCTGTATACTGCTCCCCCCTCTCCTGTATACTGCTCCCCCCTCTCTCCTGTATACTGCTCCCCCCTCTCTCCTGTATACTGCTCCCCCCATCCTCTCCTGTATACTGCTCCCCCTCTCCTCTCCTGTATACTGCCCCCCTCTCTCCTCTCCTGTATACTGCTCCCCCTCTCCTCTCCTGTATACTGCTCCCCCCTCTCTCCTCTCCTGTATACCGCTCCCCCCCTCTCCTGTATACTGCTCCTCTCCTGTATACTGCTCCCCCTCTCCTCTCCTGTATACTGCTCCTCCCTCCTCTCCTGTATACTGCTCCTCTCCTGTATACTGCTCCCCTCTCTCCTCTCCTGTATACTGCTCTTCTCCTGTATACTGCTCCTTCCTCCTCTCCTGTATACTGCTCCTCTCCTGTATACTTCTCTCCTCTCCTGTATACTGCCCCCCCCTTTCCTCTCATGTATACTGCCCCCTCTCCTCTCCTGTATACTGCTCCCCCTCTCCTGTATACTGCGCCCCCTCTCCTCTCCTGTATACTGCTCCCCCTCTCCTCTCCTGTATACTGCTCCTCTCCTGTATACTGCTCCTCCCTCTCCTGTATACTGCTCTTCTCCTGTATACTGCTCCCCCCTCTCCTCTCCTGTATACTGCTCCCCCTCTCCTCTCCTGTATACTGCTCTTCTCCTGTATACTGCTCCTTCCTCCTCTCCTGTATACTGCTCCTCTCCTGTATACTGCTCCCCTCTCTCTCCTCTCCTGTATACTGCTCCCCCCCCTCTCCTCTCCTGTATACTTCTCCCCCCCTCTCCTCTCCTGTATACTGCCCCCTCTCCTCTCCTGTATACTGCTCCCCTCTCTCCTCCTGTATACTGCTCCCCCTCTCCTCTCCTGTATACTGCTCCTCTCCTGTATACTGCTCCTCTCCTGTATACTGCTCCTCTCCTGTATACTGCTCTTCTCCTGTATACTGCTCTTCTCCTGTATACTGCTCTTCTCCTGTATACTGCTCCCCCCTCTCCTCTCCTGTATACTGCTCTTCTCCTGTATACTGCTCCCACCTCTCCCTCTCCTGTATACTGCTCCCCCCTCTCCTCTCCTGTATACTGCTCCCCCCTCTCCTCTCCTGTATACTGCTCCCCCTCTCCTCTCCTGTATACTGCCCCCCTCTCTCCTCTCCTGTATACTGTTCCGCCCCTCCTCTCCTGTATACTGCTCCCCCCTCTCTCCTCTCCTGTATACCGCTCCCCCCCTCTCCTGTATACTGCTCCTCTCCTGTATACTGCTCCCCCTCTCCTCTCCTGTATACTGCTCCTCCCTCCTCTCCTGTATACTGCTCCTCTCCTGTATACTGCTCCCCTCTCTCCTCTCCTGTATACTGCTCTTCTCCTGTATACTGCTCCCCCCTCTCCTCTCCTGTATACTGCTCCTCTCCTGTATACTTCTCTCCTCTCCTGTATACTGCCCCCCCCTTTCCTCTCATGTATACTGCCCCCTCTCCTCTCCTGTATACTGCTCCCCCTCTCCTCTCCTGTATACTGCGCCCCCCTCTCCTCTCCTGTATACTGCTCCCCCTCTCCTCTCCTGTATACTGCTCCTCTCCTGTATACTGCTCCTCCCTCTCCTGTATACTGCTCTTCTCCTGTATACTGCTCCCCCCTCTCCTCTCCTGTATACTGCTCCCCCTCTCCTCTCCTGTATACTGCTCTTCTCCTGTATACTGCTCCTTCCTCCTCTCCTGTATACTGCTCCTCTCCTGTATACTGCTCCCCTCTCTCTCCTCTCCTGTATACTGCTCCCCCCCTCTCCTCTCCTGTATACTTCTCCCCCCCTCTCCTCTCCTGTATACTGCCCCCTCTCCTCTCCTGTATACTGCTCCCCCTCTCCTGTATACTGCTCCCCCTCTCCTCTCCTGTATACTGCTCCTCTCCTGTATACTGCTCCTCTCCTGTATACTGCTCTTCTCCTGTATACTGCTCTTCTCCTGTATACTGCTCTTCTCCTGTATACTGCTCCCCCCTCTCCTCTCCTGTATACTGCTCTTCTCCTGTATACTGCTCCCCCCTCTCCTCTCCTGTATACTGCTCCCCCCTCTCCTCTCCTGTATACTGCTCCCCCCTCTCCTCTCCTGTATACTGCTTCCCCTCTCCTCTCCTGTATACTGCTTCCCCTCTCCTATATACTGCTCCCCCCTCTCCTCTCCTGTATACTGCTCTTCTCCTGTATACTGCTCCCCCCTCTCCTCTCCTGTATAGTGCTCTTCTCCTGTATACTGCTCCCCCCTCTCCTCTCCTGTATACTGCTCCCCCCTCTCCTCTCCTGTATACTGCTCCCCCTCTCCTCTCCTGTATACTGCTCCCCCTCTCCTCTCCTGTATACTGCTTCCCCTCTCCTATATACTGCTCCCCCCTCTCCTCTCCTGTATACTGCTCTTCTCCTGTATACTGCTCCCCCCTCTCCTCTCCTGTATACTGCTCTTCTCCTGTATACTGCTCCCCCCTCTCCTCTCCTGTATACTGCTCCTCTCCTGTATACTGCTCCTCTCCTGTATACTGCTCCTTCCTCCTCTCCTGTATACTGCTCCCCTCTCTCTCCTCTCCTGTATACTGCTCCCCCCTCTCCTCTCCTGTATACTGCTCCCCCCTCTCCTCTCCTGTATACTGCTCCCCCCTCTCCTCTCCTGTATACTACTTCCCCTCTCCTCTCCTGTATACTGCTCCCCCTCTCCTCTCCTGTATACTGCTTCCCCTCTCCTATATACTGCTCCCCCTTCTCCTCTCCTGTATACTGCTCTTCTCCTGTATACTGCTCCCCCCTCTCCTCTCCTGTATACTGCTCTTCTCCTGTATACTGCTCCTCTCCTGTATACTGCTCCCCCCTCTCCTCTCCTGTATACTGCTCTTCTCCTGTATACTGCTCCTCTCCTGTATACTGCTTCCCCTCTCCTCTCCTGTATACTGCTCCTTCCTCCTCTCCTGTATACTGCTCCTCTCCTGTATACTGCTCCTTCCTCCTCTCCTGTATACTGCTCCCCTCTCCTGTATACTGCTCCCCCCTCTCCTCTCCTGTATACTATTTCCCTCTCCTATATACTGCTACCCCCCCCCCTCTCCTGTATACTATTTCCCTCTCCTATATACTGCTACCCCCCCCCCCTCTCCTGTATACCGCTTCCCCCTATATACAGACATCAGATTACACTGCTTCCTGTTATAGTTATATGCCGGTAAATAAGCACGTAAAGCCCTGAGGGATGTCCGCACTGACCTCCGGTCCGCACCCGGTGCCCCGGTGGACTCCTCCCGTTAGCAGCACCAGCAGCAGCAGCAGCCCCCGGTACCGGCAGCTCTCCATCCCCTCCGGTCACTCGCTGCCTCCACTGTTACCGCTGCGGGAATTTACACTGTCATGTGATCTGTCACTCTGGCTACGCCTCAACACAGCCCCTCCACCAATGGAACGACAGTGCGATGTCACATGACTTTGAGTGCGAGCAAAAATACCACTCAGTGCAGTACTCACTATCTACCACTATGGGGCGGACCAGTGCCGGACTGTATAGTGTTATGTCAGAATACTCCCCCCGCCTGCCCCTGTCCGGGCTCTGACCACCACGTACGGGCACCGGCACTACCGAGAGAGGCTGCACAACCCCCTGTATCCTGTCACATCTTCCATTATGTTCTCTCTGTCCACTGCTTTAATTGTATTCACTTTAGTTCTGGCATTACAGTAATGAAGCAGGCAGATCAGGATGAGCAGACAGACATCAGGGCTTCTGTATCAGTGTGAGCTCTGCAGCCCTCAGGGTTAGTTAGTAAATTGTACAGGTAAAGCGCATACAACTGCAGCATGCGGTATCACAATTCAGCGTCATTCAATTCTATAGAACGGAGCTGCTGAAAATTTTTATTAAAGTATTGTATCCCCCCCCCCCCAAAAAAAAAAAGTTATACTAATCATCAATATACACTTATTATGGGAAATGCTTATAAAGTGTTTTTTTCCCTGCACTTGCTACTGCATCAAGGCTTCACTTCCTGGATAACATGGTGATGTCACTTCCTGGATAACATGGTGATGTCACTTCCTGGATAAAAATGGTGATGTCACTTCCTGAATAACATGGTGATGTCACGACCCGACTCCCAGAGCTGTGTGGGCTGTGGCTGCTGGAGAGGATGATGGCAGGGGGATGCTCAGTGTCCCTCCAATGCCCTGTGTCCCTCAGTGTCCCTCTGCCATCATCCTCTCCAGCAGCCACAGCCCGCACAGCTCTGGGAGTCGGGTGGTGACGTCACCATTGTATCCAGGAAGTGACATCACCATGTTATCCAGGAAGTGACATCACCATTTTTATCCAGGAAGTGACATCACCATGTTATCCAGGAAGTGACATCACGTTATCCAGGAAGTGACATCACCATGTTATCCAGGAAGTGAAGCCTTGATGCAGTAGTAAATGCAGGGAAAAAAGCACTTTATAAGCATTTCCCGTTATAAGTGTATATTGGTGATTTGTATAACTTTTGGGGGACAATACACTACTTTAATAAAAATTTTTGCCACATTTCTCCTTTAAAGGCTAGGGGTACACCGTGACTGCAACAGTGGTGCAACAGTAAGGGCCAGGCGATGAGGCAAAAAAATAACATCTCAATATTTGCATACATAGCAACAGCACAGGCACAGTGTACATGGAGGTGACTGCCACAGTATATCTCTCTCTCTCTCTCTCTCTCTATATATATATATAGATGGTATACACTGTTACACATTGGTAAATATATAGAGAGAGGGAGGGAGCACAGTGCACTCACTCTCTCTCTAGATAGAGATAGAGGTATATATATATATATATATATATATATATATATATATAGCAGTTTGCATAGTCAGTGCGACGTTTCAGCTTGTAGTCCTGAGCCTTTTTCAAGCATAAAAATAGGTTGTACATACAGTAGCGCCATTTTATCTAACAATACACCAATCACCAAACAGACAGAACAGTGCCAATCACGGGTGTGCTATGCTTCGATTGGAACGTGCAATAGTGACTGGACCCAATTGGAAGGTGTCTGGTGCGCAGCCGCTGTTGGATTGTTTACAGGCTGAATGCCGGGGTGGACACGATAATGGTAAAGGTATAGGATCTTATAGCCGGAGGGAGGGAGGGAGGGACACTATGGAGTGTAGCGAGGGGTCTGGATGGACTCCCGAAATTGTAGGAATTTATTATGATATACAGTAAGGATACATATGATATTTACTTGAATGATGTGTCCCACCCACTCCTTGTTTATGATTGGATGTTTTTAATTGTATCTGTTTGGTGATTGGTGTATTGTTAGATAAAATGGCGCTATGTACAACCTATTTTTATGATTGAAAAAGGGCTCGGGACTAGGAGCTGAAACGTTGCACTGTACTATGCTGACTGCCACAGTAAACTTCTAACACTTGTCTGAAGATGATGCTGTCCTCCACCTGCTATCTTGTATTATTCTGGGGACTGTGCATCGGAGAGTATGTTTCCGCTCACTCAATCTTGTTTTTTGAGATATATATCTCTATTTATATTATATATAGACCAGGCCCGGATTGGTAATCTGGCCGGTCGGACAAATGCCCGCTGGGCGGTCCAGATTGCCGATCAGTGGGCCGCCTGTCCCTTCGTACATTTGCAGCAGCCCTCTGCAGTGGTTGAAAGAACAGCGTGGCACAGCTCGCGCTATTCATTCAGCCTCTGCCAGAGTCGGGTTGGGCCGGCATATTATCCGGTTCTCCTCACCCCTCAATTCCTCCTACCCAAGAACACCTATGGGCTGCGGCCGCCCCTCTGCCGCTTTAGGGCTGATCTGCTGTTTAAAGACTGCTCTGCCCCTTTAAAATATTCCTTTACACAGCAGGCGTGCTCCGCGCAGGCACGTCTGCTAAACCATGACCCCCGACGGCTGACGTCACCTGCCGGACGTGCCGCAGAGGATCATAGAGTCTAGCTGCTGGGGACCGGAGACGTGAGTAAGAGGACGCAGCTGGGGACCGGAGAGGGTAGTAAGAGGACGCAGCTGGGGACCGGAGACGGAAGTAAGAGACCGGAGCCGGAAGTAAGAGGACGCAGCCAGGGACCGGAGCCGGGGGGATGAAGCCATAACTGGGTACCACAGGCAGAAGAAAGAAGACGCAGCTAGAGACTAGAGGAAGAGGGAAGTATACTTTTTTTTTCCTGATGGGGGCTGCCTATGTTATATGTAGATGGTACAAACGGAGGCCTATTTTGTTTGTGCCACAGGGGGGCAATATTATGTAGGAACTGCAGTATATAGAGGCCAATATTATGTTAGGAAGAATATTGGTCTGTATATAGATTTTATCCAGTAGTAGTACAGTGGTGTTGTGCAGTCACTGTCTGGTGGTGATAGTGATCATGCTATGACGGTATACTGGTATTATTTGTAATCTGTCTTTATTTAGTGGATTTTATTCAGTGTCAGTATGGTAGCATCAGTAACTATGTAATGGTATTTGTTACTTTTATACTGGTATTATTGGTCTTTGTTTACTGGTTATGCTTAGTAACAGTGTGGAAGTAACATGTATGGTAATATACTTCCTCCTTGTATACTGGTATTATTGGTAGTATTAGTCTCTGTATACTGGGTTTGGTCGGTAATGTTTTGGCGGTTACATGTATTTTGATGTTTGCTTGCTGTATACTGTTAGTATTTTATAGCTTTGACTGTTAGTTTGAATTATACAGTGTTATCATGCAGAGAAAATTGTTTTACCTATGTTAGCATTATATATGTTTGTTTTTTGTGTATCCTAAAATTTGCACTGGGGCCCTATTTATGCCTCTGATCACTGCTGTTGCCGCATGGATAGATAGATATGAGAGATTGGAGATAGATATGTTATGTGACAGGTGGATAGATAGATCAGGTACGTAGGTAGATAGATCCAGTATGAAACAGATATCCAGCAGCTCTGTGATATCTTGGATTGCTCATACATGTACAATCCCAACATGACAACACAACTCTTCCAAAAACAGCACCTGCCCTAAGGTTGTGTGTGGTGTAACAACTTGGCTCCATTTACTTCAACTGAATTGAGCCGCAATACCACACACAAATTAAGGAGAGTGGCGCTGTTTCTGGAAGAAAGCAGCCATGTTTTTCTCCATTTAAAGGGAATCTATGAGGTCTGTACCAGGTATGGAGTTATAGGTCCTGGCAAACAGGTGTAAGATATGTGATAGGTGGGGAGTTATAGGTGACAGGATCTTTAGTGCAGTGTAAACTTTAATTTTATCCTTTTATCTACCAGCTGAAGTATCATG
Organism: Dendropsophus ebraccatus; assembly: GCF_027789765.1. Classification (NCBI taxonomy): domain Eukaryota; kingdom Metazoa; phylum Chordata; class Amphibia; order Anura; family Hylidae; genus Dendropsophus; species Dendropsophus ebraccatus. The sequence goes on along the minus strand of NC_091454.1, from coordinate 214,428,398 downwards.
ATGACAGCTGCAGTGCTGTGCTGTATGTCAATCAGTCAGACCAGGAGGTGCTACTGTGGCTCGACTCCGCCTCTGTGACACTTCAGCTGCTAATAAAAAGGATTTTAATGGTGCGTTCACACCTACAGGATCTGCAGCTGATTTTCTGCAGCAGATTTCATTAAAATAACTGAACACAGCATCAAATCTGCAGGTGTGAACGCACCCTAAAAGTTCTCACTGGACAAAAGGGCCAGTCACCCACCCACACTTGTCTGCTGGGATCCACAGCTCTGTACCTGGTATGGACCTCACAGATTTCCTTTAGGACACATTCATACCAAATAAATTGCAGATTTGATGGTGCTAAAATACATAATCAGGGTACAAACACACACGGCATATACGCTGCGTATTTACTGCTGCGATACGCAGCAAATACGCAGCAGATACGCAGCAGATTAGATCTAAATAACTGAACACAGCATCAAATCTGCTGCGTATCTGCTGCGTATACGCTGTGTGTGTTTGTACCATTAAAACATAAAATCCGCAGCAGATTATGTTGTATCTTTATTTTTATGTGTTGATGATGTGGGTCACATATTTAAGGGCGTAAGAGAGGAACTTGGCCAATTAAGTCAGAATTTGCAATAGCGTGTAGTACACTACAATCCCTGATACAGTATATCGGGGAGGATATGTGATGTGGGCTGCTGGGGTCTGAGTGCCAGGGCTGATTTCAAGTCCCAGTCCGGCCCTGATATAGACTCAATGTGGGAGATTTATCAAACATGGTGTAAAGTGAGACTGGCCCAGTAGCCCCTAGCAACCAATCAGATTTTACCTTTCATTTTCCAAAGAGTCTGTGAGGAATGAAAGGGCAACCAATCTCCGCGTGTGTGCCACGGAATCTGCCGGAACTTATCTGTGGGGATTCCGTAGTGTGAACCCTCCCTTACACTTAAAAATCCATCTCCACTGATTTCAGTGAGAACACCCACACAGCGCTGTTCAGCATGTAAAAGTAACATCACTTTCCATATGGAATCACAGACGACTATGGGGAAAGCCACACGTAAACCGCCACAGATTTCCACATGGATTTTGAGGAGGAATTATACTTAACCTCTTGCACTTCCAGATCCTGGCCATTGGGGGGCAGAACTACAGCCGCCAGGTCTACAGACAGGATCATGGATCTCTTAGGGTATGCCCACACTACTGAATAGGTGAGGAATTTCAAGCAGAGTTTGCATTCCTCGATGACTCCGTAGTGTGAACATACCCTTACCCTTATTTCTGTATGTTTAGCGGTGTATCTATAACAGAAAGAAACACCCGGACACAGAGTAAAATCCTCAGCTTTTATTTCTTCTAGTGACAGACAGTAGTGAGATGCTGAAACCCCCCTCCCCATCCAGAGCGACAGTCACCGGGGTCACCACGGAGGAGACATGGGCTGTGGGTTCTGGAGATAGGACATGACGACAGCGGATATAGATAACCTACAAGAAGACAGAGAAGATTAGAGATATCAGAATGTCAGCAGGGGATGGAACACAAGACCTGTCAATCAGGAGCCTGGGAAAGCTGGGTGTTATGCAGGAAGGGAAGCGTAACAGCATTCATACTGCTTCTCACTCAACATTCACTCAGCTTTCCATTCAGGCACAGGGGAGAGCTGGATGAACACCCTTCCCCCTCACATCTCAGCCCTGGAGGTGTGCAGTGAGTCCCAATGTGAATGATGCCAGAGCCCAGGGCCGCTCTCCTAACACTTACATGAAGCTGCTCATCATCTGTTTGGTGTCCTCCGAGCTGCGGGAATTAGCGAAGCTGATGAATGAGCAGTAGACGGCGATCCAGGCGCACCACTTCAGCTGGAAAACACAGGACATTACTATACAATATGATATACTATACTATATACGGTCATTATTATACTATCCCTATATACTATACACTGTCATTATTATACTATCCCTATATACTATATACTGTCATTATACTATCCCTATATACTGTCATTATTATACTATCCCTATATACGGTCATTATTATACTATCCCTATACACTATATACTGTCATTATTATACTATCCCTATATACTGTCATTATTATACTATCCCTATATACTGTCATTATTATACTATCCCTATATACGGTCATTATTATACTATCCCTATATACGGTCATTATTATACTATCCCTATATACTGTCATTATTATACTATCCCTATACACTATATACTGTCATTATTATACTATCCCTATATACTGTCATTATTATACTATCCCTATATACTGTCATTATTATACTATCCCTATATACTGTCATTATTATACTATCCCTATACACTATATACTATCCCTATATACTATACACTGTCATTATTATACTATCCCTATACACTATATACTGTCATTATTATACTATCCCTATATACTGTCATTATACTATCCCTATATACTATATACTGTCATTATTATACTATCCCTATATACTATACACTGTCATTATTATACTATCCCTATATACTGTCATTATTATACTATCCTTATATACTGTCATTATTATACTATCCCTATATACTATTATACTACAGTCATGGCCAAAAGTTTTGAGAATGGCACAAATATTATATTCTCACATGATCTGCTGCCCTCTGGTTTTTATGTGTGTTTGTCAGATGTTTTTATCACATACAGAAATATAATTGCAATCATATTATGAGTAACAAAAGCTTATACTGACAGAATGAGTTACTGCAGCAAGTCAATATTTGCAGTGTTGCGCCTTCTTCTTCAGGACCTCTGCAATTCTCCCTGTCATGAGACAAGACTGGTGGTAGCGCTCACCTCGTCCTCTCCCAATAAGCTGTTTTCCAGATGTCCCAAACAATCGGAAAGGGGACTCAGAGAAAATAACTTTCCCCCAGTCCTCAGCAGTCCACTCCCTGGACCTTTCCCCCAGTCCTCAGCAGTCCACTCCCTGTACCTTACCCCCGTCCTCAGCAGTCCACTCCTTGTACCTTTTGCAGAATATCAGTCTGTCCCTGATGTTTTTTTCTGGAGAGAAGTGGCTTCTTTGCTGCCCTCTCTGAGACCAGGCCTTGCTCCAAGAGTCTCTGCAGTCTCACAGTGCAGATGCCCTCACACCTGCCTGCTGCCATTCCTGAGCAAGCTCTGCACTGCTGGTAGCCCCATCCCGCAGCTGAAACACTTTTAAGAGACCGTCCTGATGCTTGCTGGTCTTTCTTGGGTGCCCGGGAGCCTTTTTGGCAACAATGGAGCCTCTCTCCTTTAAGTTCTTGATGATACGATAGATTGTTGACTGAGGTGCAATCTTTCTAGCTGCGATACTCTTCCCTGTTAGGCCATTTTTGTGCAGTGCAATGATGACTGCACTTGTTTCTTTAGAGATAACCATGGTTAACAGAAGAGAAACAATGATGCCAAGCACCAGCCTCCTTTTAAAGTGTCCAGTGGTGTCATTCTTACTTAATCATGACAGATTGATCTCCAGCCCTGTCCTCATCAACACCCACCCCTGTGTTAATGGAGCAATCACTGAAACAATGTTAGCTGGTCCTTTTAAGGCGGGGCTGATGTTGAAATGTGTTTTGGGGGATAAAGTTCATTTTCTAGGCAGATATTGACTTTGCAAGTAATTGCTATTAAGCTGATCACTCTTTATAACATTCTGGAGTATATGCAAATTGCCATTTTAAAACTGAAGCAGAAGACTTTGTAAAAATTATTATTTGTATCATTCTCAAAACTTTTGGCCATGACTGTATATGTACAAGACGATCAATGGTCTGAAACTACAATTCCCAGCATGCGCCAACACACAGGGACGTCATGTGATCAGTTGGCTGCAAGGGCGGATCTAATTAGCAGTATCACTCCCTGGGGTAAGGAACCTTGCCTCTGCAGCTGTTATTAAAGCTTTGATTGTCCAGGCATGATGGGAGCAGGGGCGGTCTTGGCATTTCTGGGGCCCCAAGCAAAGTTATGTCTGGGCCCCCCCCTCAACATGCGTTCCAGAACAATAGACCGCTGTGTGTTGCCCCCAGTAGTATATACCCCTTGTGCGCTACCGCCAGTAATATATACTCCTTGTGTGCTGCCCCCAATAGTATATACCCCTTGTGTCCTGCCCCCAGTAGTATGTACCCCTTGTTTGCTTCCCCCAGTAGTATATAGGCCCCTGTGTGTTCCCCAGTTATATATAGCCCCCCTTGTGCGCCCCCCGAAGTATATAGACCTCCTGTGTGCTGCCCCAGTTGTATATAGACCCCCTGTGTGCTGCCCCCAGTTGTAAATACCCCCTGTGTGCTCCCCCACTAGTATATAGGCCCCCTGTGTACTCCCTCAGGGGTATTTAGCCTCCCTGTGTGCTCCCCCACTTGGATATAGACCTCCTGTGTGCTCCCCCACTTGGATATAGACCCCTGTGGGCTCCTCCAGTAGTATATAAACCCCCTGTGTGGTTCCCCCAGTAGTATATAGACCCCCTGTGTGCCCCACCAGTATTATATAGACCCCTTGTGTGCTGCCCCAGTCATATATAGACCACCTGTGTGCCTCATAAGTAGTATATAGACCCCCTGTATGTTCCACCAGTAGTATATAGACCCCTGTGTGCTCCCCCAGTAGTATATAGACCTCCTGTGTGCTCTCCAAGTTGTATATAGACCCCATTCTGCTGCCCCAAGTAGTATATAGACCCCCTGTGTGCTGCCCCCAGTAGTATATAGACCCCTCTGTGAAGCCCCAGTAGTCTATAGCCCCCCTGTGTGCTCCCCCCATTTATATAGACCCCCGACGTGCGCTCCCCCAGTTAAACAGACCCCTGTGTGCTCCCCCTCCCATATAGTATATAACACAATAAAACAAACACATACTCACCTGGGTGCGGGCGTCTCCTCTTCTCTTCACTCTTGTGGCCACAGGAAGGGTTTTCCCTGCGATCACAAGAGGCGGCACTCCCCTTGTCCTGGCGCCGATGCTCCAGTGATGTCACTGGAGCGCTGGCACCACAAGGACAAAGCTGCCACTTGTGACCGAAGGGAAAACCCTTCCTGCGGCCACAAGAGTGACTGACAGGAAGGGGCCAATGTCTCCCGCCCTGTCAGTGCTGCTGCATGTAACTATGAGCGCTCATTACAAGTGCTCATAGTTACAGTTCAGATGGCAGCAGCGAGCGGGGGTCCAGCGGTCTTGAGCATAAGAGCGGGGCGTGGGGGCCCCCCTGGATGTTGCGGGCCCCAAGCGATCGCTTGGGTTGCTTGGTGCCAAAGACCGCCACTGGATGGGAGTTGTAGTTCTGCAACAGCTGGTGAGGTGAAGGTTCCCTAACCTGATGTGAAACACTCCCAGCATGCCCTTCTGTCAGGATTTGTTGAGAGTTTCACCACTGACATTCTCTGTAAACCCCCAGACTCACCTTTAGCATCAGACCGCACATACTGAAGATCATCCCCAGGAGGTTCATGTAATCTGGGGTGGGGTCATCCAGGGTGGGCGAGTTCTCTGAGGTGGGAGGTTTATACCTGGATAAAGGAGACAAACATGGAGGTTACTGGCCATGTTCTTACTCAGGTTATAAGACAATGCCGGGCAATGGTAAGACTGGGGCCATCCCATATGTGACCTCAGCAACACTGCCCCCTACTTAGAAAGGAAGGAACTACAAGAACCATGAGATTACCAGCAATCACTGCACTCTACATGGGAACAGAGTATCAGATCTATAGGTTATGGTATGGAGAACGATGCAGGGCATTGTGTGTGATGTATGAGGAGCGGATGATATCACTCACATATTATATGTGATATAATAGGGATCCCGGGGACTGGATGAGCCCGGCCACCTGAGATGGTGGATACTAGATTACAGCATTTGGAAGGACACATCCTTGCTGCAAAGAGGAAGATGGGAGAACAGATGGTCCGGCTGATGGCTGACTCACAGGAGACATGACGCCTGCAGGTGGGAGGACGGCCTTGGGCCCTCTATAGAGTTCTGCACTATTCCTGGAACAGCCGGGTCACCCCTCACTGCTGGATTATGGGAAGATTACAGGCAGTGTTATATTCCAGCACAGCGCCTCCTGCTGGATTATGGGAAGATTACAGGCAGTGTAATATTCCAGCACAGAGGCTCCTGCACCCTGTACACAGCGCCTCCTGCTGGATTATGGGAAGATTACAGGCAGTGTTATATTCCAGCACAGCGCCTCCTGCTGGAGTATGGGAGGATTACAGGCAGTGTAATCTTCCAGCACAGCGCCTCCTGCACACTGTACACAGCGCCTCCTGCTGGATTATGGAAGGATTACAGGAGTGGTGTTATATCCCAGCATAAAGGCTTCTGACCTGAGGCTGCACCCTGTACACAGCACCTCCTGCTGGAGTATGGGAAGATTACAGGCACAGTGTTATATTCCAGCACAGAGGCTCCTGCACCCTGTACACAGCGCCTCCTGCTGGAGTATGGGAGGATTACAGGCGTGGTGTTATATCCCAGCATAAAGGCTTCTGACCTGAGGCTGCACCCTGTACACAGCACCTCCTGCTGGAGTATGGGAGGATTACAGGCAGTGTGTTATATTCCAGCACAGAGGCTCCTGCACCCTGTACACAGCGCCTCCTGCTGGAGTATGGGAGGATTACAGGCACAGTGTTATATTCCAGCACAGCGCCTCCTGCTGGATCAGCACACTGATACCCTGTGCCCTCCTGCTGCCCCAGCACTGCCCCCTCCGCTCACCTCTGCACCTTGCCCGGCCTCCTGGGGTCGCTCCCGCTGTTCCCCGTCATGTCTCCTCCTGCTCTCCGTGTACTAAGCCAAATCTCCGGCTGATCGTGGAACTTCCGGCGTCGGACCGGATGTAGAGAGACCACGTGAGGCGGAAGTAGTTGTGTACCACGTGGTATTGTTTACACCGGTGTGTGCAGATCCGTGTAATGCTGTGCCGGTTATATGACCCATAATCCTCGGCGGCTCCCGGGGACTCTTTATGGAGGTAACTTATAGGTATTTAGTAGGACTACAAATCCCAGGATGAGGGCGGAGCTGCTCACCCACATGATTGGCTGATTGTGGTATCTATAACAGTCACGTGACTTCTAGTCCCTGCAATGTGGCCCGCAGGGGGGCGGAGCTGGCTGATGTCTCTATGTAATCCTGTCCTTACAGAGCTGAGCTACCGGCACCATGTCCTTCCCAGCACCGAAACCCAAACCCCCGGAGCTGCCTCGGTACCTGCACCGCAAATTACCGTGTAACCAGGGGGCCGTCCGTGCTGTCCGCTTCAACGGTGAGTGCAACCAATACCCCCACTTAGCCCCTCCCTCTCAACTGTGGTAGGAGGGGCAGAGTACATGTCACATAGCTCCTCCCTCCTGTCTATCACCCTGTGGTGGGAGGGGCCACTACATGTCAATAGCTCCTCCCTCCTGTCTATCACCCTGTGGTGGGAGGGGCAGACTACATGTCACATAGCTCCTCCCTCCTGTCTATCACCCTGTGGTGGGAGGGGCAGACTCCATGTCACATAGCTCCTCCCTCCTGTCTATCACCCTGTGGTGGGAGGGGCAGACTCCATGTCACATAGCTCCTCCCTCCTGTCTATCACCCTGTGGTGGGAGGGGCAGACTCCATCTGATCTTTCTCCCTCTCTTCCCTGTCAGTGGACGGCCACTACTGTATAACATGCGGCAGTGACAAGTCTCTGAAGCTCTGGAATCCCCACAAGGGCACAATGCTGAAGACGTATAGCGGCCATGGATACGAGGTGCTGGATGCAGCAGGGTAACTATCCTCCCAGGCCTTATACACTGATAGCTTTATTATATGCTTTATGAGATCTCCCACATTACCATCACACTGCCTGGTTCAGCAGCTTGTCACCAGGGGGCGCTCTTCCATATAGTAATCACTGTAATGAGATTTCCCATTAGTGAGCTACAGATAACATAGTGTTTGTAGCCATTCCTCCCCGTTCTCAGGATCTCTTCTTACTTTCAGGTAATAGGAGGAACACTCTTGATTATCTAGTATCGTCCTGTTTTCTTGATCTCCTGATGTTTAGCTGAGCACAGGGGATGCAGATTCACCTAGCTACCACTAGAGGGAGACAATGTCACATCTACATCAACGCACTGTCCTTAGAACTCAATGGCTGCTCAGGGTTCTCTTTAGAGCAAGGATGGGGAACCTTCGGCCCTCCAGCTGTTGCAAAACTACAACTCCCATCATACCTGGACAGCCAAAGCTAAAGCTTTGGCTGTCCAGGTATGATGGGAGTTGTAGTTTTGCAACAGCTGGGGGGCCGAAGGCTCCCCATCCCTGCTATCAGGTATGGGAGAGCGCACAGAAATGTGTCCAAGACTCTCGGTGGGGCCCCTGCCCCCTGATGTAAAACTAAGGCTCCTCACTTTGTGTCTATCAGGTCCTTTGACAACAGTCAGCTGTGTTCCTGCAGCTCGGACAAAACGGTCATCTTGTGGGACGTGGCGCAGGGGCTGGTGGTCCGCAAGTTTCGAGGACATGCCGGGGTGAGGTGTAGTAGAGAAAATCTCCTGCACTGCTGCAAACTGCTTCCTCGGTAATAATGTTCTCACCATCTGACCTGTATCCTCTCTCCTGCAGAAAGTGAATTGTGTGCAGTTCAATGAGGAGGCCACAGTCATTATATCAGGTAGCTTACACCTCTGTCACATCCCTTTCTATTCTTCACTTTCAGTGAGAGCCCCTTGCGGCAGATTCCATCAGAATAACACAGTGAGGGTCACTATGATGGACATGCTATGGCTTCTCTAATGAACATACTGCAGCCTTACCTGTATCTAAGCACGGACTGTCACCATTGTCTGTTCTATCAGGTTCTATAGATTCCTCCATCAGGTGCTGGGATTGTCGCTCCCGGAGACCAGAGGCCATACAGATACTAGACGAAGCCAAAGATGGAATATCCAGCATCAAAGTGTCTGACCACGAGATCCTGGCCGGGTCTGTTTACTAATACATTATATCTTATCATTTATCATGTCACATAGCTCCTCCTTCCTGTATGTGTTACCCTGTGGTGGGAGGAGCAGACTGTCACATTGCTCCTCCCACCACAGGGTGACACAGACAGGAGCTATGTGACCTGGGGGTCTGCCCCTCCCACCACAGGGTGATCGAAAGGAATGAGGAACTATGTGACATGGAGTCTGATCTTCCCACATGGCTCCTCCTCCTTGTCGGTCACCCTGTGGTGGGAGGAGCAGACTCCATGTCACATAGCTTCTCCCTCCTGTCTGTGGTGGGAGGAGCAGACTCCATGTCACATAGCTCCTCCCTCCTGTCTGTGGTGGGAGGAGCAGACTCCATGTCACATAGCTCCTCCCTCCTGTCTGTGGTGGGAGGAGCAGACCCCATGTCACATAGCTTCTCCCTCCTGTCTGTGGTGGGAGGAGCAGACTCCATGTCACATAGCTCCTCCCTCCTGTCTGTGTCACCCTGTGGTGGATGTGTCCTCCAGTCCTCAGTCTTGGTTATGTCACTAGTTGGCACACATATCGCTCATACTGATTTCTCTTTGCCCGCTCCAGGTCTGTGGATGGGAACCTGCGTCGCTATGACCTCCGAGCAGGAGTGCTGTGTGCGGATTATGTTGGCAGTGAGTCATCCTTCATTATCCAGCGTCAGTGATGCAGCACCAGTCACAGGGGGTTACATCAGCACCAGTGTGTTTGTGCAGCCATGTACAATCCGTCCTTGTACTGAGCCCAGTAATGTCTGACAGAACAGCGTGGCAGGGATAGGGTCATTCCCTACAGCGGGCACTTGGGGGGGGGGGGGCTAGTGATGCATTTACCTATAGTGACCTGACCAATCTATGTTCTCACCTTCCCATAGGTCCCATTACATGTGTCAGTTTTAGTCAAGACTCCCAGTGTCTCCTGGCATCATCTCTGGATTCCTGTCTTCGCCTCCTGGATAAGGACACAGGAGAACTGCTCGGAGAGTGAGTAAAATGCATCTAGATCATCACATATTAGAGCAGCTGTGGTGGCTGGACCTATACCTGTCCCTGTAGATTCACCATAGCTCTTGAGTTTAGCCTGGCTGACTAGATGTGGAATCAACAACCCAAAAATCTACAGAACCATCACTGTTTTCTGGAGCTGTAACCTGTGCATGTGACCCCTGGTGGTCTGGAGCTGTAACCTGTGCGTGTGACCCCCTGGTGGTCTGGAGCTGTAACCTGTGCGTGTGACCCCTGGTGGTCTGGAGCTGTAACCTGTGCGTGTGACCCCTGGTGGTCTGGAGCTGTAACCTGTGCGTGTGACCCCTGGTGGTCTGGAGCTGTAACCTGTGCATGTGACCCCTGGTGGTCTGGAGCAGGGACCACAAGACTTTACAGTTTGTCCACACAACTGTTAATCAGCCATCCTTTGTTCTCTACCAGGTACTCCGGGCACCAGAATACAAGCTACAAGCTGGACAGCTGCCTCAGCGAAAAGGACACACATGTGGTGAGCTGCTCCGAGGACGGCACAGTCTGCTTCTGGGACCTGGTGGAGGTGAGGACTCACATAGCACAACCTGCTGGACTAGCGATGATGCCTTGAGAATGTTACACCAAAGCATTATAGTACCTATTAGAGAGAGAGAGAGAGATGCAGGTCGGCAACACTGCATGGTAGATCAGTCACTGATAGAAGTGAAACTGACAGGTAAGCCGAAACGGAGGTGCTGCAACTGAAAAGCAGTGTGACTATCCCACAATGTAAGGAATAGATACGGACACTCACAGATCTTGCAGTTTGCTTTATTTCAGGCACGATACATGGGAGGGAGGACAGGTGGAGTTGCAGGTACGTACTCCCCCAGCTGGGATAGAATGCGCCACCAACTTCAGCTCCACCTGTCTTCTATCCCAGTGCTTCTCACTTCCAGTCCTCAGGCCTCACCAACAAGTCGTGTTTTGAGGATTAATATTTCACAGGTGACATAATTATACTCCATGCATGAGGTGTTATCACAGGTGTTCTCTGTATGGGATATCCTCAAAACATGACCTGTTGGTGAGGCCTGAGGACTGGAAGTGAGAAGCACTGGGATAGAGGACAGGTGGAGCTGAAGTTGCTGGCGCATTCTATCCCAGCTGGGGGAGTACGTACCTGCAACTCCACCTGTCCTCCCTCCCTCATGCCTGAAATAAAGCAAACTGCAAGATCAGCGAGTACTTGTATCTGTTTATTACATTGTGGGATTATAGTAGTTATATTCCTGTATATAGGAGCAGTATTATAGTAGTTATATTCTTGTATATAGGAGCAGTATTATAGTAGTTATAGTCTTGTATATAGGAGCAGTATTATAGTAGTTATATCCCTGTATATAGGAGCAGTATTATAGTAGTTATATTCTTGTATATAGGAGCAGTATTATAGTAGTTATAGTCTTGTATATAGGAGCAGTATTATAGTAGTTACATTCTTGTTTATAGGAGCAGTATTATAGTAGTTATATTCTTGTATATAGGAGCAGTATTATAGTAGTTATATCCCTGTATATAGGAGCAGTATTATAGTAGTTACATTCTTGTTTATAGGAGCAGTATTATAGTAGTTAGATTCTAGTTCAGCATATACTGAATTTGCCCTTACTCCTACACTTAACCCTTCTTCCTCCTCTTCTGACATCCCGCAGGGCTCCCTCACTCTCAGGCTCCCGGTCAGTAAAGGAGTCATACAGTCACTCTCATATCATCCCACTGAACCGTGCCTACTGACCGCCAGTGAGGGAGAAGTCCAGCTTTGGAGGGGAGAGGCTCCAGAGGAAGGTGGTGGCAGCGGATCACAGTGACACTGTATATATTTCTATTATTGTTCTTCATTTATTAAAACAGTTAGCTACATGTTGTATACAATCACTTATGTCCGGCCCTGTCCCCCATCCTTCTTCCACTCCCGCCATTTACACCCGGAGAATTACAACTTAAATAAATATTATATTACTTACAGGTTCTGCTAGAAATGAGAGGTGGGTGGCCATACACTTAGATGGCTGTCGCTACTTCTGTGTACAGCTCTTCCTCCTGATGCGTATACCGGCTTACTTGGCTAATTGTGCACATGATTTTAATATGAAGAGCAGAATAAGTTTCTTTACCCATTAAAAAAAAAAACCTAATAATACTTGCACGCCAGGCCAAGTAACGTCTCCTGTGAGATCGGGTATGGTGAAATCCAACATACCAGAATTCTCTGTCCATTGACATCTGCTGTCAGGGAGAGTGTGGTCATCCAACAGGCGTCTAATGTGTATGGCCACCTACCTGCATGATGGAGGAGACCCGTTCATCTAACAGTAGTATATGTAGGGCTACTCCAGGCACTCGCCCTCGGAGGGAAGTCGCAGGTTGCTACACACCTTCCTATACACGTTATGTTACATAAATACAATGCTGTCTATCTGCACATAGTAACATGCTCTAGCCATCCGCCTGGGTCATCTCTATTACACTGCGGCAGTAGAGGAGCAAAGGATGGAAGCTCAATATAACTGAATGACAGCCAGGGGCGCCGCATGCAGAGTGCAAACCATAAGGAAACACGTCCTCCTCCCGTCATCAGTCCTGCTCCTTCTCTTCACTGGTGAAATCTGCATGTCTCTGGGCAAAGGTCTGAGCAACCAGCAACGGGAAAATCAGGCTAGCGTCTGCGTATACCTGTGAGCGAAAAGCAAGTCATGTTATATACACATCAAGAGCAATATCCTTCATACAGAAAATCCTTTTATTGTATACCCAAAATCATATACAGGATTGTAGTAGTTATATTCCTGTATATAGGGAGCAGTATTATAGTAGTTATATTCTTGTATATAGGAGCAGTATTATAGTAGTTATATTCTTGTATATAGAAGCAGTATTATAGTAGTTATATTCCTGTATACAGGGGACAGTATTATAGTAGTTATATTCTTGTATATAGGAGGCAGTATTATAGTAGTATATTCCTGTATATAGGGGGCAGTATTATAGTAGTTATGCAATGGTAGAAAAAGTGAAATGCACTCACCGTCTCGGCTAAAAAAAACTTGATCCTTTATTTCATGAAAAACATGGTGCTCATGGGGGAGGGAGGTGCAGATCGGTGTCCTGGCAGCGAACGTTTCCGCATCACATGACGCTTCTTCCGGCTGTGGACGTCATAGTGGGGGAGGGAATGGCTTAAATAGGCTATTTAAGCCATTCCCTCCCCCACTATGACGTCCACAGCCAGAAGAAGCGTCATGTAACGCGAAAACATTCGCTGCAAGGACGCCGATCTGCACCTCCCTCCCCCATGAGCACCATGTTTTTATGAAATAAAGGATCAAGTTTTTTTTAGCCAAGACAGTGAGTGCATTTCACTTTTTCTACCGTTGTATTTTGTAACATTGCCTGTTTTCTGAGATGCACCCCGTGGCTTCAGTCGGATCCATATAGCTGACTTGGTCCCACCCGTACTGCTCACCTGCTGGTGTACTCCACTGACTGGCGCAACCTGGTGCCGACCCTATTTTTCTTTTGTTGCATTATAGTAGTTATATTCTTGTATATAGGAGCAGTATTATAGTAGTTATATTCCTGTATATAGGAGCAGTATTATAGTAGTTATATTCTTGTATGTAGGGGGCAGTATTATAGTAGTTATATTCTTGTATGTAGGGGGCAGTATTATAGTAGTTATATTCTTGTATGTAGGGAGCAGTATTATAGTAGTTATATTCTTGTATATAGGAGCAGTATTATAGTAGTTATATTCTTGTATATAGGAGCAGTATTATAGTAGTTATATTCTTGTATATAGGAGCAGTATTATAGTAGTTATATTCTACTATATTGGAGGCAGTATTATAGTAGTTATAATGAAGTTAAAAACCAATAACCACTCACCTGGGAAGATGCTGTGTCAGTTTGGCTTGTTTATTGCTTCAAGGCTTCATAGGTGCAGGGAGGGGCAATTCAGAGCGGTCGTGTCCTACCTGACAGATGACTAGTTTACGCCATAAGCGTTTCTTCCGGTCTGGAACAAACACTCATAGCGTGAAACTAGTCATCTGTCAGGTAGGACGCACCTATGAAGCCTTGAAGCAATAAACAAGCCAAACTGACACAGCATCTTCACAGGTGAGTGCTCGTTTGTTTCTATCTTCATTATGGCAACATTGTTTCTGGACTGCACTTGAGCACCACCTAGCTGCATTGTGGTATCTCCATTATCCTACTCAGCAATGGGTACCTGATTGCTGAATATTTAGTGGTGCTATTCCTTTGCCACCTTTCAGTAATTATAGTAGTTATATCCTGTATATAGGTGGCAGTATTATAGTAGTAATCCGTATAGTAGTGTCCGTGGGCCTGACGAAACTTGCAAACTTGCAAGTGAAACAGTCTGTCGCCTTGACGCACCTGCTTCCACCTCCCTCCCCGTGATCCATGCTGTATTGAACCCCGAATAAACTGGATAATGTGCTTCAGCAAACGGTGAGTGCTAGCTCTTTCTTCTTTTTTGGACTGGATTATAGTAGTAATGTCACGATACCAAAATTTTGAGTTCGATACCGATACTAACTTTTTTATTTCGATACTCAATACCGGTTCGATACTTAGTAAAGTATAAAAAAAAACAAAAAAAAAACAGGGGTAGAAATATAGTCACTAGTCATTATCATTAATACAATTCTGCTCTTCCAAATAGCCTGATCACTAAAACAGCTCTGCTATACCAAGCGATAAGACAGCTCTGCTGCACCACCCATCACTAAAACAGCTCTGCTATACCAAGCGATAAGACAGCTCTGCTGCACCACCCATCACTGAGACAGCTCTGCTATACCAAGCAATAAGACAGCTCTGCTGCACCACCCATCACTAAGACAGCTCTGCTATACCAAGCGATAAGACAGCTCTGCTGCACCACCCATCACTGAGACAGCTCTGCTGCACCACCCATCACTGAGACAGCTCTGCTGCACCACCCATCACTAAGACAGCTCTGCTGCACCACCCATCACTAAGACAGCTCTGCTGCACCACCCATCACTAAGACAGCTCTGCTGCACCACCCATCACTAAGACAGCTCTGCTGCACCACCCATCACTAAGACAGCTCTGCTGCACCACCCATCACTAAGACAGCTCTGCTGCACCACCCATCACTAAGACAGCTCTGCTGCACCACCCATCACTAAGACAGCTCTGCTGCACCACCCATCACTAAGACAGCTCTGCTGCACCACCCATCACTAAGACAGCTCTGCTGCACCACCCATCACTAAGACAGCTCTGCTGCACCACCCATCACTAAGACAGCTCTGCTGCACCACCCATCACTAAGACAGCTCTGCTGCACCACCCATCACTAAGACAGCTCTGCTGCACCACCCATCACTAAGACAGCTCTGCTGCACCACCCATCACCAAGACAGCTCTGCTGCACCACCCATCACTAAGACAGCTCTGCTGCACCACCCATCACTAAGATAGCTCTGCTGCACCAGTTACCAAGATTGCGGAGGAAGAGAAGAGGAGGTTACACAGGATCCCACACACTACAGCCGATCTTATCTGCTCCTCTCAGCCCCGGCCACCTCCCCCACCTGCCAGCCGGCTGGATCCTCACATGTGCTGCACTTCCCCCGGCCTCCTCTCCCGGATCTCACAGACCCCCGCTCTCCCTCTTCATCCTCCCCACCTCCGTCCTCCTCTCTCCGTGACCTCCCGCTCTCCCTCTCCAGCCGCTCTCCTCTGTGCAGCTCCGGCTCCTCTCCCAGACATCCCGCTCTCCCTCTCCCGGACCTCCCGCTCTCCCTCCAGCCTTCTCCTCCGTCCTCCTCTACCGCTCTCCCTCTCCAGCCGCTCTCCTCCGTGCAGATCCGGCTCCTCTGCATAAATCATCTCTCTGATAACAGTCTGGCGGAGCCGGACTCTGTTATCAGAGAGACACCAGCAGCGGGGGTCTGTTACACACAGTAGCCGACCCCCGCTGTATATGGAGCGGGCTCAGGAGGGGTCAGATGCCGCTGTCAGTGTGACAGCGGCATCTATATACTTAAATAGCCGGCACTAGCAATAGCTAAGTGCCGGCTATTTGAAATTGGCGCCAATGGGAGCGGAGGGAGGGAGAGCAGAGGAGAGGAGAGGAGACTGCAGGGGGCAGGGGGAGGCACATAGAGAACACGGCCGGCGCTCAGCTAGCCGCCCACCGTGTTCTCAGCTTAACTTAAAGTTTCGATACCAGGAAATCCTGGTATCGAACCGTTTTTTTTGCCCAAAATATCGATAGTAGTATCGATATTTCGGTGCATCATGCATCCCTATATTATAGTAGTTATATTCTTGTAGATAGGGAGCAGTATTATAGTAGTTATGCACAAGCCAAAAAGACAGAAATGGCTGCACATCGCACCCATGGCTGACACGAAAGCTTATTCAGCTACATTTAAAACCAACATCAGAAGTTAGTATATAATTTGGCCAAACCATATTGCCTCATGTACCACGTGCAGGTCTTCTGATACACGAGTCCCAAACCAAAAAACATCACTGTGACAGTCAGCGACCCCAATCCCCGCAAAGCGTGCGCAAGCAGAGAAGGGGGGCCACAGAATGGCCCTGCAACCCCATTGTCACAGGACCAGACCCTAAAGGGCCCCCCCAGACGCCACCGGCGGAAAAAGTGGGACGCCAAGCATTACAAGTGTGAACAAGCTCTTACCTCTCTCCATTCCTCTGTAGGTAGAATGGGAGAATACTAGGAGATCCTCCCCTTATGTACACAGGCAGACTTGTGCTGTTTGGGGGCGACCTTCTCCCCCTGTGGTGCTGGCCAGGTTCTGGTGTGGTGTTTTTGGGTCTGGTCCTGTGGCACGCCTGCGGGGTTGGTGGCCACTGACTGGCACGGTGTGGACTTAGTGTAGGGACCCATGTGTATCAGATACCTGCAAGATGGTACACGGGGCAGTGTGGCTTGATCAATTCATACACAAAATTCTGATGTGTTTTTTATTTAGCCTAGGGGCACTAGTATCAGCGATAGGTGTGAGGTGCAGCACTCTTTTTCTTCCCTGAACCGCATTTTGTTTCTCTCTTTTCTCCGTGTTTTGCACTCCTCCTGGTGAGACCCACATGACTGCAATTAGCAGGAGACACCTGAGTGCTCATGGTTTTATCCCTCCTGTCTTTTCCCATTCTGTCTGCAGCAGCTATGGTGACCTTCTCCGCCGGCGGTGCTGGCCGGGTTCTGGTGTGGTGTTTTTGGGTCTGGTCCTGTGGCATGGGGGTCGCAGGGCCGTCCCATGGCCCCCGTTCCCTGACTGTGCGCGCCTGCGGGGTTGGTGGCCACTGACTGGCACGGTGTGGACTTAGTGTAGGGACCCATGTGTATCAGATACCGGCACGAGGTACATGGGGCAGTGTGGCTTGATCAATTCATACACAAAATTCTGATGTGTTTTTTATTTAGCCTAGGGGCACTAGTATCAGCCATAGGTGTGAGGTGCAGCGCTTTTTCTTCCCTGAACCGCATTATAGTAGTTATATTCTTGTATATAGGGGGCAGTATTATAGTAGTTATATTCTTGTGTATAAGAGCAGTATTATAGTAGTTATATGCACAAGCAAGTAGATGTGTTGGCACTATCAATAACCCGTGGTTTGTATGGAGCTATTTATGTTTTCAGGTTGAGTGACCTTGCGTGATAAGGAGCGTTGTAGTCCTTGTTAACTGAGTAATCTCAGTGACATTTCTGCATCACAGTGGTGCTCAGCGTAAATGAGAAAGCAGTTCATTTAATCAGCACAAGCCATTGAGAAAGTAAAAACCAGCGGCACTCACCGGGTTAATGCAGTGATGGTGATTTATTGATAAGATGTCATTATGCAGGAAACTTCAGGGCAGGGGGAGACAGGTCCAAAGGTGCTGTGCACCGTGGCAACAGCCGTTTCGCGGGCTAACTTTCCCGCTTCATCTAGCCGCTAGATGAAGCAGGAAAGTTAGCCCGCGAAACGGCTGTTGCCACGGTGCACAGCACCTTTGGACCTGTCTCCCCCTGCCCTGAAGTTGCCTGCATGATGACATCTTATCAATAAATCACCATCACTGCATTAACCCGGTGAGTGCCGCTGGTTTTTACTTTCCCAATGGCTTGTGCTGATTATAGTAGTTATATTCTTGTATATAGGAGCAGTATTAGCACAGCGTTTTCCTTGATGTTTCCAGCATTGATGGCGTCCATCATTTCTTCTCAGCATTAATTGTACAGTGACAAGCCTATACCACTTAAAAAACATTAATCC
The DNA here is from genome assembly GCF_027789765.1 of Dendropsophus ebraccatus. Taxonomy (NCBI): domain Eukaryota; kingdom Metazoa; phylum Chordata; class Amphibia; order Anura; family Hylidae; genus Dendropsophus; species Dendropsophus ebraccatus. The sequence goes on along the minus strand of NC_091454.1, from coordinate 214,410,062 downwards.
AGACATTGTGCCTCTGCATGAACAACACAGGCCTAACATCATCCTTATGGAGGACAATGCTCCAGCTCATCGAGGTCGCATCATTAGGAAATGGCTGCTGGTGACTGGAGGACCTCACACTGAGAAGCCTGCACTTTTTTTCCACACCTGAATATTATAAAAAACCTATTTGATTAGCCATGTAGAGGCTCGTAGAACCCTAGAACCTCAATGACCTGAGGACTGCCCTTCAAGAAGAGTGGGATGCCATGCCTCAGCAGACAATGAGGCGACTTGCAAGCAGCAGGTTATATGACATGTTGAGGTATATGTTGGACTTGTTGGTCCAATAGTTTGAGATGAGGAAATCACCATTGCTGCTTCTACTTACCCCATCATATAACATCACTGGAGCAGGATCTACTTTTCCTAGTTCTGAATACCGTCTATTTTACTTCTCATTGTCTACATTTATGGTGTGCACTGGGCGGCCCTCAAGTCATTCATAACATTTTTTCCATATACACACACACACTAGCTAAACAGGTTTGGCACATAGCTATAAAAGGTACATAATTAAAGACATGATTGCCGGAACCCCCCAGGGCACGATGCAATGGTCAGGTATACTCGGTCCATACTGATAGAAGCTTTGAGGACTTTGTGTAGGATTTAACTACCTAGAACTGCCCTATATAGGTATCTATAGGCCACCACACTCCCTTAGATCGCAGTTCTCAGACCCTTCTATCTTTGAAATAGATGCAAATACAACAGGAAGCGTATGGCCTGATCTCATCTGTATATACACATAAATGCACTGGTACCAGACACACTACTCACGATAAAGACCCTATCACGTGGCCCAGTTCTTGCTTTGAACAGACATTCATTTTGCACATTTTTGTACGAAGAGGTTATTGTTAGGCTTAGGGCCCAATTCCACGGGACGATTATCGTCTGGATAATGGTTAACGATAAATGATCTCAAACGATTGCTATTGCGAACGACCTGGAATCGTTCACTCAATTACACGGAATGATGATTGTTCTTGCGGTCGTTTTATGATCGCTCTTGCGTTCGTTGCTACTGCAAACCGAGCGATGTCTTATTCCATGTGAACGATTTGCGAACGAGCAACGACAAAAATAGGTCCAGGTCTCATTAAGCGATAAGCGATTTCTTGTTCGTCGTTTTATTGTTAGCTGCTATTCAACCGAACAATTATCGCTTCTTTCCAAACGATTAAACGAGCGATAATAGTCCTGTGTAATAGGGCCCTTAGCCATTCTGCAGGGATGATTCCTTCATCCTTTTGCTTTCGCTATAACATAGGAAGGTGTTTGGCTGACGTACAATGGTTTGGGAACCTTCAGCCCTCCAGCTGTTGCAACTACAATTCCTATCATGCCTGGACAGCCAAAGCTAAAAGCTGTGATAAAACAATAAAAAGGCCTGTACCTTAACCGGATTGGCCTCCATGCGGATCTTTCCCCAGGACACGGCCTCATCTGGTCTGGCTCCAGCGTCCGACCCATCAAATTCCTGAGCCGTGTTTACATACACAGCATAATCTGCGCCGTTCCTCTGAAGAAGGAGAAAACTTATTAGGGATGTGGAGTGTCCTCTAGATTTTAGTCTGATATTCTTACTATATAAGATCCCTGCTTGCTGTTGGTATATGGGGACATTACTGTATACATGCTGTGGGCAGTCTCCACTCACCATGAGGTTGGCATTGCAGATGTGATGCTTCACCAGTCCTCCTCCCAGGATAATCATTCCCGTCTTCTTGGCAAACACTACAGAAGAATTCAATCGCCGAATGTCTAATGGAAAAATGATAGGAACAATGATTTATGGGGGGCTATGTGTCATGCTTCCACCCCCTTTCAGATCTGAACTAGTGAAAAAATGTACAATAGGCACATGGCATATAAATGAGTTTACTAAAAAGAATATCAGGACTTTTACCTTCCACAATGTCCAGCTTCAACCCAGGGTTCTTGTAGGAATGAAAATACAGCATATCCCCCAGTGATCCATCTGTGAGTGCCGGGCTGTATACAGGAATATTGTTCTGTCAGAGAGAAGAGAAAATCAGCATTATAAAGAGAACAAAGCTCTAGCTTCTCCCTCCTGACTAACACCCTGTGGTGGGGGTGATTGCAGACTCCATGTCACATAGCTCCTCCCTCCTGTCTGTGTCACCCTGTGGTGGGAGGAGCAGACTCCATGTCACATAGCTCCTCCCTCCTGTCTGTGTCCCCCTGTGTTGGGAGGGGCAAACTCCATGTCACATAGCTCCTCCCCCCTGTCTGTGTCACCCTGTGGTGGGAGGAGCAGACTCCATGTCACATAGCTCCTCCCTCCTTGTCTGTGTCACCCTGTGGTGGGAGGAGCAGACTCCATGTCACATAGCTCCTCCCTCCTGTCTGTGTCACCCTGTGCTTCCATGCTGTTACCTTCTGTGCCCAATAATACACAGAATCAGGGTGATTTATCTCTTTGCCTAGGCGGGCGATCATCTTAGATGGTGTCCATTTAGTTCCCTGGAAAGAACAAGAAGAACTATGTTTAACTGAAATTGCTCACAATCCATTATCATACACCTCACCGTTATCCATCATGCACTCACCTCAGTATCTTGTTCTAGCACCATCTGATCCAGGATCGGCGTTATCCAGTCCTCAAACATACAGTAGTTGTTATTGGGAACCAGGAGATTCCCAATCCTGTACAAGAGGTGAAGCGTCAGTCATACGATCAGTGACAGGAGGATCTCTAGGCTCTAACCCACCAATGTCTGCTCACCTATTAATGCCTTTAGGCCTCAGTTCCGACCCCTTCAGGCTGAAGTCTCCTAGGTAAGTAGGAGCAAGGCACTTGATCAGGTCCTCCTCTATACCTCCAGCTGTGGTAACAATAATATCCACCTGGACATATAAGACATTCATAGATAAAATCACATTGATTCTGGAAATGTCCATTGTTCCCTCTGTTCTCTGCATAACCCCGAATTTCCTCCAATTATTCTTCTCTCCCCCACTAAGATATATATATTCCTCTTTAGAATACAACCAACACGGCCCAGCATCGACCTTACGTATGACAGCGTAGTGGGTGGGTGTCCTGCCATATAGAAAAGAAGGTTTTCATTCTTGATCCTCCTACAAGTTGTAGGACTACAAGTCTAAGGGCCCTATTACATAGAGCAATAATTGGCCAAATCAGGTCGATTATCACTCCGTGTAATAGAGGCAATGATCATCTGCTAAACATTGATTTAGGTTTGGACCTAATCGTTGGGCGCCGACGGCACATAACTACGTGTAAAAGCGATGCACGGCTGGCCCAAACACCTGACACCTTACCTCTCCCCGGTCTTCATTCCTGTGCTCTGCAGCTTCCCGATCCCGGCTGACAGGCTGCAGTGGTCCCGGTCTGTGATTGGCCCGGTGCCCGCTCGGATGACGCTGCCACCAGGACCGGGAAGCTGCGGAGCACTGGAGAAAAGACCGGGAGCAGGGAGAGGTAAGGCATCAGGTGTTTGGGCAAGGGCTGCATGGACATCGCTAACAATGTCCATGCTGCCCGATTATCGGGCCATCTAATAGGTCCAGTAAACAGGCGCCGATGTAGCAGATCCTCCATTACCTTCTCCTCCCCCACTCACCATCTTGTGCTGTGCCAGGTATCGGATCATCTCCCGCACTCCAGAGCTGATCAAGTTAGACGTATATCCCAGTAAGAGGAGACATCCACCAGGGGATGACAGCTTGGCGTCAATCTGCGGGAAAATAAAGTAAAGTAAATCCTCCAGCGTCCGCTTCTAGAACTCCAAGCCAAGCTGTTATGTTAGTTTTGCAACTGTCTAATCTGTATCAATACTACTCACAGCTGAAGATCTGCTACCATTGCATCCAGTCCATGAGTATGTACATTAATGAGCACAATATAATAGATATGATGTCACATATGTGACATCATAGGAGTCCCAGGCCCATAAAGGTAAGTCTAGGTTCCCACCACAATATGGACATCTCTCAATATCACCAGATGACTTCACATTCAGGCCATTGAAGTAGATGGGGCCTGTGGATATTGATATATACGGACAATGGACTGATCATAAGTGACCGTCACTCACCATGTTATTGACCTCCCGCACGGCCTGTCCATAGTGTGTGGCCTGGAAGCCGGTGGTGAGGTAGCTCTGCAGCAAAGCCTCATAGTTCACCCCGCGATTGAAGTCGTATCCGCGGATCTGGGGCGTTCCCTCTGGGAGAGAGTCGCTGGGCATTAACACCGCCCCCTTGGCATCAGTGGGCACCTCTCCTGCCATAGTGCTGCTATAACCCTGAAATATGGGGGGAGGAAAGGAACACACTATATCTGATGATACAATGGTGGATAAGACCCCTGGAGACCCCCAGATCAGTGTCCCCCAAGGTGTGAGTGAGGCTGCAGAACTACAACTCCAATCAGACACAGATATAAGGCACAGACAGACTAATACCATACATGTCATATACACTATTCATAGCTACACCTAACACATGAGCAGTATACAGCTATATACGTACACTACACCCCGCTATACAGTGTACACACGTACACACAGCGCTCACAGCCGGCTCACATGTCGCACACACTGATCTCTACGGAAGCCGCTTAGGACAAACCTATCGCAGTGCAGTTCTCGCGGCGCGCATTGAGGAAATCACCTGACCACGCCCATTACCAGCCGGGTAATGCGGTGGGCGTGGCTTGGACTTGTTTCTCTCCAGCGTCATCTTGTTGCTTGGTAACAGCATAATGTTCCGCTGACTGTGTCCGCTTTACGGCTGCTGCTCTGAGCCATAACATCCTGCAGTATCCGCTATAGATGGGGATGCGGCAGCTACGGGCGCGCTGGGAAGTTTGTTGGTGTTTAGCATAGCGCCTGCACATACCACAGCACAGGCATTGTATGCTGTACCCATGTGGTTTCTAGGGGCAACACTACCATATATTAATAGCAGGGCAGGGGTCACATGCTGCCTCACACCTTGGGTTAGTAAGTGGCCACAACCACAGCTGGTAGTCACTTCCTGCCCCCTGACCCTTATTGCTCCACCAGTGCCTGTCCACTACTGGGCAGAGACATGGGGAGGTTCCAATAGATATCACTAGAGGTCAAGCATCTGCCTTCGATTACCGGTGACTAATGAAGTCGGATGCCCCCGTGGACTGCGGGTACATGGATACAGCCTATGACTACTGTCCGATTCCATCATGTCTGCATTTACTCTAAAGCCCCCAGGACTCAGCCCGAGTATTGGCCACAAGTGTTGCTAGAAACGCTATGTGTAAATGCATCAGCTACTGGGAAAACTCACGATTTCTTGGCTGATCCCGTCTTTTCAGCGGGCCCATAAATCATTGCTCACTGGTTGTGTAAACGGGACGTGCAGCCGACAGCGATGTATTTGAATGGCCTGTGCCCCCCAGACCCTCGATTATTGGTGTCAGGTAAAGGCCCTGCAAGCGAGCGCTGATCCTATTGATCGGTGTTTGTTTGTGCCCTCAGATGGCCGAAGATTGCTACATGCAAAAGGACTAGAGATGAGCGCAACTGGAGCATACTCGGATCCCAGCGTTCGGCATTTGATTACCAGTGGCTGAAGAAGATGGATACAGTCCTAGAGATCCTGAAAAACATGGATACAGCCATAGGCCGGACTGGGACATACAGATACCTGTGCCGCTGATAGCAATACATTTTACGGTTTTCATGACAGCCAATGAGCTGGTGTTTTCCTGCTCCTCTGCTGATCGCTGACACTTTTTTTTTGTGTGTGTTTTTAAAGGTTTTTAATCTTGTGTCTTTTTTGGATTGGATTTAAATAAAGAATATTTGCTATATTGTGGAGGTGCAGACCTTGTTTTTCCAGATCTATTCTTTTTTTTGGCATACTATGGTAGTCTTTGGGTCTGGATAGGACTAGCACTCCGGTACTATTGCATGTGGTGCCCGCCTTATATGTGTGTACTTTTTTTTTTTTGTGTACTGCACCAGGTCAATGCCTGGAGAGTAGAGATGAGCGAACCTGGAGCATGCTCGAGTCCATCCGAACCCGAAGGTTCGGCTTTTGATTAGCGGTGGCTGCTGAAGTTGGATAAAGCCCTAAGGCTATGTGGAAATCATGGATATAGTCATTGGCTGTATCCATGTTTTCCAGACAACCTTACAGCTTTATCCAAGTTCAGCAGCCCCCGCTAATCAAATACCGATAGTTCGGGTTCGGATGGACTCAAGCATGCTCGAGGTTTGCTCATCTCTACTGGAGAGGACAGAGCAAGCTGTTTTTTCATCTCCCTGTTCTAAAAATCCATTTAATATATGGGCCCTAGATAGAGGACGTATCCGATATTAAACTGATAAGAACAGATACTACACTTGATCTCAACCAAAAGGCCGAAAAGCGATGATCGCTGACACTTTTACTTGATGTTTCCATCAATGCTCATTGCTATTAATAGACCTGTAAAAATAGCCTTAAAGGAGTTGTTCACCGGAATTCTTTATCGTCGCCAGATTTGTAATTTACTTTTATTAAAAAATCTCCAGTCTTCCAGTACTTATCAGCTGCTGTATGTCATGCATGTGTTGGTGTATTGTCTCCAGTCGGACACCGTGCTCTCTGCTCCCACCTCTGTGCATGTCAGGAACTGTACAGAGCAGTAGCAAATCCCCATAGATAACCTCTCCTGCTCTGGACAGTTCCTGAAATGGACAGAGGTGGCAGCAGAGAACACTTCCTGCATGACATGCAGCAGCTGGTAAGTATTGGAAGTAAATTACAAATCTGTATAACTAACTGACCCCAGTTGACTTGAAATAAAAATTATTTTGGTGAACAACCTCTTTAACCCTTTGAGGACCAGGCCCAAAATGACCCAGTGGACCGCGCAAATTTTGATCTTAGTGTTTCCGTTTTTCCCTCCTCCCCTTCTAAGAGCTCTAGCACTCTCAGTTTTCTATCTACAAGCCATGTAAGTGCTTGTTTTTTACAGGAACAGTTGTACTTTGTAATGGCGTCATTCATTTTACCATCACATGTATGATGGAATTCCAAATATATTATTTATGAAGATATAAATTGGTGAAATCGCAAAAAAGAATGCAATATGGTAACGTTTGGGGGGTTCCTGTGTCTACGTAATGCACTATATGGTAAAAGCGACATGATACCATTACTCTATAGGTCAGTACGAACACAACCATATGCAGGTTTACGCAGATTCTCTAATGTTATATATTTTTTTTAAATGAAATCCTTTTTTTTGGCAATTAATTATAAATAAAATGGGACTATTGTGACGCTTATAACGGTTTTATTTTTTCACCTACGGGGCTGTATGGGGTGTCATTTTTTCCGCCATGATCTCTAGTTTTTATTAATACCATATTTGTGAAGATCGGACGTATTGATCACTTTTTATTAATTTTTTTATATATATAATGTAACATAAAATCGGTAATCCGCGCACTTTTTTCCCTCTTTTCGTGTACGCCGTTTACCGTTCGCAATGACGCTTGTTATATTTTAATAGATCAGACAATTACGCACGCTACGGTATATTATATGTTTATCTATTTATTTATTTTTATATGTTTTATTTATATAATGGGAAAGGGGGGTGATTTCAACTTTTATTGGGGGAGGGGTTTTGGGGTAGTGTGTTAGTGTTTTTAACTTTTTTTTTTTTACACATTTGAAGTCCCTTTGGGGGACTTTTACATTCACTACTTGGATTTTTACACTGATGAATGCTATGCCATAGGCATAGCATTGATCAGTGTTATCGGCGCTCTGCTCATTGAGCCTGCCTGTGCAGGCTCAGTGACCAGAGCGCCGATCGGACCGCACGGAGGCAGGTGAGAGAGCTCCGGCGGCCCGTTTTACCGATCGGGACCCCCGCAGTCACACTGCGGGGGTCCCGATCGGTAGGTGACAGGGGACTCCCCCTGTCACTTACACTTAAACGCCGCGGTCGCGCCGCGATCGCGGCGTTTAAGGAGTTAATGACACGCGGCAGCGCGATCGCTGCAGCGTGTCATTACCGGTGAGGTCCCGGCTGCTGATTGCAGCCGGCCCCCACCTGCTATGAAGCGCGCTCCGCTCCGGAGCGCGCTTCATAGCGGGAGAAACACCCAGGGCGTACAGTTACGCCCTAGGTCGTCTGGGGACAGACTTCCATGGCGTAACTATACGCCCTGGGTCGTCTAAGGGTTAAAGGGGTTATCCAGCGCTTCAAAAACATGACCACTTTCCTCCAGAGACAGCCCCACTCTTGTCTCCAGCTTGGGCGGGGTCTTGCTGCTCAGTTCCCATAGACCAGGGATGGGGAATCGTCAGTGTTGGACTGGGGTATCTGGGGCCTACCAGAGGAAATGATCCTAGGGGCTCACCAATGAAGAAACAGTGAACAAATACATGTGAATCAGTGTTTGTGCATGTTGTAAAGCTGGGGGCCTTCCAGAGGATCCTCTGGTGGGCCAGTCCGACACTGGGAACCTTCGGGCCTCCAGCTGTCGTAAAACAACAATTCCCATCATGCCTGGACAGCCAAAGCTTCGCTTTGGCTGTCCAGGCATGATGGCAACTGTAGTTTTGCAACAGCTGGAGAGCCAAGGTTCCCCATCCCGCCATAGACTGGCATACAAGTGCATCACCAAGTACTATCCTCACTCTCTGAGCGAAATGGTACCCAATAATCTCTGCTCAGGTCTCTGGGAATAATAGAGGTTAAATGGGTTATCCAGCGCTACAAAAACATGGCCACTTTTCCCCCTCTCTTGTCTCCAGATTGGGTGGGGTTTGGAACTCAGTTCCATTGAAGTAAATGGAGCTTAAAGGGGTTATCCAGTGCTACAAAAACATTACCACTTTCTTTCAGAGACAACACGACTCTCGTCTCCAGTTCAGGTGCAGTTTGCAATTAAGCTTTATTCACTTCAATGGAACTGAGCAGCGAAACCCAGCCCAAGCTGGAGACAAGAGCAGTGCTGTCTCTGGAAGAAAGTGGCCATGTTTTTGTAGCGCTGGATAACCCCTTTAATTGCAAACCACACCTGAACTGGAGACAAGAGAGGGGGAAAAGTGGCCATGTTTTTGTAGCGCTGGATAACCCCTTTAAGGCCTCATTGATGGAGGCTACAAACTACTTCTTAGCGGCAATCTACACCGACTAACATGGTAAGATGCCCCCCAACTCACAGACTACAAATACTATCTGGAGACGGGCCCTAAAGGCTGACACTAGTGTATCTAATCCTATCCAGTGTGATACAGTCTGACTATACTATCTGTTGGGTTGCTGTATCCAAGCTTATCACTTGAGATATTGTATGCTAGGCCTCTGTATCTAAGCTTACTCTGTGTGATACAATCTGCGGTGTATCTAATGTTACATACATGTAGGTACAGACCTTCACCAGTGTAGAAGCCGACCAATGTCCCTCTCCCAGCTGGAAGTTTGGATGTGTGGCAAGTGAAGTGGGTCAGTGAGCTCTGTAATGATCCTCCTCCCACTTGTGATCTGTCCGTCCTCGAGACTTGTCCTAGATTCCCCGGCTCCCCCTGAGGCTGCCAGTAGAGCCACAGAGTAATGATCTCCTCAATACAAACTGCCTTAATATAGGGAGCGCACATGCAATGTCCCCTCCCAAATGCTGTAACCAGCCCCCTCACATAATAACCACATATAGAACATATGAAAGAAGCCACATTGTCCCCAGGAACCTCGCCCCATGGAGCTCCAAGCCAAATTCCACCCACTTCAATTAAGCCACCAAGTCCTCCTCCAGGCGACACACAGCCATAAACATGATACATATACGCATCAATGCTTCTGTCACTATCTCTGCTCTCTCATGTGTATGATAGTCTTAAAGGGCTTCTCCGGGATTATTGCAGCTCAGTTCCATTGAGAAAGTTGTAATACCATACACAAGCTGAAGACAGGGGTGGCGCTCTTTTTGGAAGAAAGAAGCAAAGTTTTGCTAATCCTGGATAACCCCTTTAAGCTGTGTACCTGCTATCCACTGAGGTCATTGGTATCACTACACCAGACGTTGTTCACTCATCCTGTATTCAGAGCCAGGTTAAAGGAAGCTTCCAAAATATTTTACTGTGTGTGTGAACCCTTAGGGCTTAGGGCTCATTCACACATTCAGTGACTTTTAAGGTGTGTGGATGAAGTCCGCCATGTACCGCCGTGATCCGTGAAAAAATCTCCGGTGGTTAGGAGTGATATATCACCACCCAACCCCTTTGTTCTGGCAGAGATAAGCCGTAGCCTAAGCACTGTGGCTGCAGCTTACTCCTTAGAGAACACAGTAATTCACGGCTGTGCTGAACGTTCCTGTGTGTGGGGAGGATTGATAGTAGGCGGGAAAGAATATATTCGGCCATCAGTTATTGAAGGTTTATGGCCACCATTGGACTTTTCTTCCCAACTTTCTTTTCCAGCCACTCTCCCTATTGGTCTCAACTAAGGGTCCATTTACACAGAAAGATTATCTGCCAAATATTTGAAGCCAAAGCCAGAAACAGACTAAACAGAGATTAGTTCATAAAGGAAAGACTGAGATTTCTCCTCTTTTCAAATTCATTCCTGGCTTTGGCTTCAAATATTTGGCAGATAATCTGTCAGATAATCTTCCTGTGTAAATGGACCCTAAGGGTCCTATTCCACGGGCCGAGAAGGGCCAGATCGGCGCTCGTTTACTGGGCCTATTCCAAGGCCCGACAGTGGTTAGCGAGGGCTGCAGGGACATCGTTACCTTGCAGCCCTTGCACTATACATTACCTAGCAGGGCTTCTTCTCCACTCCATCTTCCTCCCCGGGTCCCGCAGCGCAGCATCAACTCCAGAGCGGCCTGACTGAGCTGTCAGACCACTCAGCCAATCACTGGCCGCGGCGGTCCCGGCCTGTGATTGGCTAAGCAGTCTAACAGCTCAGTCAGGCCGCACCGAAGCTGATGCTGCGCCGCGGGCACCGGGGAGGAAAACGGAGCGGAGGAGAAGCCTTGCTAGGTAATGTATGCTGCTTCTCAAATCGTGGGTCGCCTGCCGCGCACCGCTATTCCACAAAGCGATGCGCGGTGGGGGACCGATGATTTTAGGTTTGGGCCTAAATAAACGATCAGCCGATGACACGATCATCGGCTGATCGTTTTCTCTATTCCGAGCGATTATCGCTCCGTGGAATAGGCCCCTAAGAATCCAAGTATGTGCAACCAAACCCAGCACCGTAGCACCTGCCATTCTCCTCCACAATGTCCTATCACCTGACATGACATTTACCTAGTGATCTGCTCTCTGCTCCATGACCCTTCACCTCATCCAATAATCCTCCTCCCGTCTTCTTCTCCTAACCTCCCCCCCCCCCTCACTATCCCCTTTCACACCACCTTCTTGCTTTCTACTAGCATAGGGTCCTGATATAATATAAGGTAAGTAACCACCATTGTTTTTTTTCCCACAATCCTTCAGTTCTCAATATACTCTTCTTGCTCATTTAGTTTCACCAATTGGTAGACTCTTTGTTACATTGATGGGGTGACAACAGCAGCTGATAAGTACAGGAACACTGGAGACAACCAAAACCAGGAGTGGATTTTAAAACGGTGGCTGTTATTTGCCATTAAATGACGGACATCCACTCAATTTCAACAGTGTGTGAACAGAGCCTTTCTGTCTTTTTAATCCTCTACTGGTTTTGGTTGAAAAATACTGAGGAATAATAGTGTGTGTGAACATAGTCTTAGGCCACAATTTTCTGTCTGCAATCTGCAAAAATTCATCCATAGTGCATCTACAGCAGGGGTACTCAACAACTTTTAGTGAAGGTCCACTTACCGGGGTCTATTGTCAGGTGAAGGTCCGAGCTGAACATCAGTAGGAAACGTGTTTCGTTACTTTGTCACAAACATTCAACTATTTATATACAGAATTGCTGCTTATTAGCGGGAAAACTGGCATTTTTTTCTCTCTCACCAGGCCTTTGATATTAGGTACAAAGGGGGTGACTGCCCTGGTAGTATATAGCCCCCCTGTTGCTCCCCTAGTAGTGTATAGCCCCCCCTGTGCGCTCTCCCTCAGTAGTATATAGCCCCCTGTTGCTCCCCCAGTAGTATATAGCCCCCCTGTGCGCTCTCCCCCTGTAGTATATAGCCCCCTGTGAGCTCCCCCCAGTAGTATATAGCCTCCCCGTGCGCTCTCCCCCTGTAGAATATAGCCCCCTGTGAGCTCCCCCCAGTAGTATATAGCCCCCTGTGAGCTCCCCCCAGTAGCATATAGCCCCCTGTGCTCTCCCCCTGTAGTATATAGCCCCCGTGAGCTCCCTCCAGGTAGTATATAGCCCCCCTGTGAGCTCCCCCCTGTAGTATATAGCCCCCTGTGAGCTCCCCCTGTAGTATATAGCCCCCCCGTGCGCTGTCCCCCTGTAGTATATAGCCCCCTGTGAGCTCCCCCAGTAGTATATAGCGCCCCTGTGCTCTCCCCCCAGTAGTATATAGCCCCCTGTGAGGTCCCCCCCAGTAGTATATAGCCCCCCTTGTGCTTTCCCCCTGTAGTATATAGCCCCTGTGAGGTCCCCCCTGTAGTATATAACCCCCTGTGCGCTCCCCCCAGTAGTATATAGCCCCCTCAGTAGTATATAGCCCCCTGTGAGGTCCCCCCTGTAGTATATAGCCCCCTGTGCGCTCCCCCCAGTAGTATATAGCCCCCTCAGTAGTATATAGCCCCCTGTGAGGTCCCCCCTGTAGTATATAGCCCCCTGTGCGCTCCCCCCAGTAGTATATAGCCCCCTCTGTAGTATATAGCCCCCCGTGCACTCCCCCAGTAGTATATAGCCCCCTCAGTAGTATATAGCCCCCTGTGAGGTCCCCCCTGTAGTATATAACCCCCTGTGAGGTCCCCCCTGTAGTATATAGCCCCCTGTGCGCTCCCCCCAGTAGTATATAGCCCCCTCTGTAGTATATAGCCCCCTGTGAGGTCCCCCCTGTAGTATATAGTCCACCTGTGCGCTCTCCCCTTGTAGATGCCCCCCAGACAGAAAAAAAAAATAACAAAAACAACTCACCTAGCACCTCGTTCCCCGCTGCGGCTGTCTTCTTCTCTTCCCGTCGGTCCGGCCCCCGGCTGATACGCGCTCTGTAGGGATGTCCCGGGGATTCCCCAGCAGAGCGCGCATCAGTGACGTCAGCGTACGCCGCCGGCCTGCACTTCCGGGAAGGACAGGCCGGCAGCGTACACTGAGGTCTGTGGTGCGCGCTCTGCTGGGGAATCCCCGGGACATCCCTACAGAGCGCGCATTAGCCGGGGGCCGGACCGACACTGCCCCCAGCCCCACAAGCGTACTGACATCTAAGGACAGTACGCCTATGGGGCGGGAGGCAGTGCGGTGGGGAGCGGGACGGACCGGATCCGGGGCGGTTAGGAGGTCTGACCAGGGGTCCGGACAGCTGGCCTCCGCGGTCCGGGTTCGGACCGCGGTCCGCCAGTTGAGGACCCCTGATCTACAGTATTATCCATATCGCCCATATTTTTTGCGGGTCCGTAAAAATGGAAAGCACTTGAACTTGTAAGGCTAGGTTCACACTGCGTTTTCAGCATCCGTTTAACGGATCCGTTTTTTTAACGTCCAGAAAAATAGGGTCAGCAACGTTTTTTGGTCCGCCAAAAAAAACGGATCCGTTTTTTTTTATTATGGAATTCAATGGAAAAACGGATGCACACAAATGAATCCGTTTTTTGCAATCCGTTTTTCATGCGTTTTTTGCAAAAAACGGATGCGTTAAACGGATGCTGAAAACGCAGTGTGAACCTAGCCTAAGTAATTTTAGCGGATTACGGATCTGTAAATATATCGACAGTTTGAACAGCCCAACTGAAATCAATGGGTTCTAAATTTGTCTGTAATTGTGCATCAACAATTTAGATGTAAATGTAGCCTTATGGTGTGGTTACACAGAGAGATTTATCTGACAGATTTTTTAAGCCAAAGCCAGGAATTGATTTGAAAAGAGGAGAGCTCTCCAAGTCTTTCCTTTATGATCTGTTCTCTGTTTATTGTCTGTTCCTGGCTTTGGCTTCAAAAATCTGTCCATATACGCGACATATTAAAAGGTAAATACAACATCAAGTCTTACAGTAAGAATGCAGAGAACCTATTATGTTACACTACATACAACATTCTACTGAGAGGCGATGGAGAGATGCCCAGACCCCATATTAGGAACATCTGCTACAAACTGCCGAAACGTTCTTCCAAGAGGGGGAGAGGGCAGGACGTTTCTTGGCCACCAAATAGAAGGTCCTACACACATAGCGGAGCAGCCATCCCCTGCCGGCCATATTCTATAAACTTCACAAAATCCAGAACAAATTCAGATCCACGGCTACTATGGAGGATGCGGATACCTTTTTAAGTACTATTTCCCCCCCCCCCCCCTTTCCTGATGAGTTAGATAGGCCCCTAACTGTGGAGGAGCCATATAGTCCTTTACCAATGAGAAGGCTTCAGGAGGGTCATGGCCTTCTAGGAGAACTCTTAAAAAAAAATGACATGCTGATGACATCCTACTGTATATAGGTATATAGAGTAGGATATAAGTGTATATAGGTGTGCAATCCACTGAACCCTATACAATGTTTTTTTTAAGGACTATGGAGCCAGTCGTGCAGGACTGTACCCAGCTACAAGTGGTGTCCACATTTAAATATCTTGGAGTCGTGACCTGCTCATGGTGAGACTAACAATTCCTTCCATACTCCATACTGTTATTATCTATTCAGTCTCCTTTCCCCAGTTCTCATCTGCTGCTTTCCGTTGAGAAACCCTCCCAACATTACAAATAATCTATAATGTTGCAGATAAAGGCTGCCAGGGACTTGTTTACATCATCTGTTCTAGAAGGGGTGGGGGTGGAGGGAGAGAAAGGCTCACACACAGATTTTTGTGTCTTCAGCAGAAAGAAGCAGCTCAGAACTGGGAAAAAGAGACTGAATAAATAATAACAAGTATTGAAGGAATTGTTAGTCTCACCAGGCGCAGCAACATATCAAAAGTTATGTTTGTGGAATACCATTTTAATTGTTTGCTAATCTTTCGGTTTATGTACACATCATGTGTTCTTAATTAACTAATGACTATTGTTCCGTGTATTATGGTGACTGATTTCAGTTGTTTGTCTGTAATCGTTCATTGTTTTTTGGTGGAAACGAAAAATCGCTTAGTCTAATAGGGCGCTTATTTTAGGTTTAGTAATGAGAGTCCTTGTACGTGCTAGGAGCGCACAGCTTGGGGTTTGTTACCCTGGAGAGCATTGTCTGTGAGTGTTGGGTCCCTCTCGGACTCAGTAATGGTGGACTCTGTTGGGGTGTGAATCATTAAATGACTGAATGAGTGGAAACAGATGAACCCCTTACGCTCACACTCACAGGCTGGGAGGCAGCATACATGACGTCCACCACTAAACATGTTTATTTAGGTTTCCATGAACGTCCAAACCCAGTGCGGCCTGGCGTCTGCCCAAGCCACACATTCCCAGCAGGCTTTGCAGGCGGCCACATTTGTACTATAGTGTGATATTGGCCGTACGCTCTACGCATCATCTGACATTAATAAAGATGTACGGTACATATTGCTGGTGACTGTACAGAGGAGGGAGAGCGATCACAGTCTTCTAGTACGACAACTAAAAGAATTACTGAGCGCTGCTTAGTCCTTCATAGGCGGCACCCGCAGTACGGAATACTAGCCTGGCGTCACATAGACTGGCTGGAAAGACTGGATATTCTACTACCCTCTGGGGCGCAGAGTCTGGGTCACAATTACTAGTATTCTAACCCTTTTCTGCAGGTGCCTCACTACCCCTACAGCTATACCCCAGGGTTGTACAATTACAGGCTCTATTCTTGTGAAATGCCTACATAACCTGAATTACGTGATCTCCCAGAAGGCCGGGGGCAGTGTGTTTTAGGTTGTAGTTCTCTGCCTCTCCCACACTATACAATCAAGCTCTGCTTATTCAGATTGGCCGCCAGTTTTAACATTCCACGGTCTAAGGCCCCTTCGCAAGTTGGCGGCCATTTTTATGGTCAGGAAACACTGATTAGAAAGCTTTTCCTGATGCAGGCCACATCTGTGCCCTCCTTCTATAGCTTCTCCCTCTGTTGCTGCTTGCGCTCGAGTGACATCACTGGTGGGAGGTAGCGACCTCTTGTGGCCGGAGGTCTAATGCTGCCTTCAACCAGAAGTGATTGACAGGGTCGAAAGCCAATGGCTCCTTGCCATGTCAATCACAGTGCCGCATTTTACTTTATGCGCTCTTGATTAGGAGCACATACTGTTACAGGGCAGCATCAGCCTCCAGTAGCACTTGTCCGGATGCTAGTACAGGCTCAGGCTGCCATACCATGCATCCAGAATTATGGGCAGATATGCATCTGGAGCTGTCCAAAATTGGGAATGCCCTCAAAAGATTCCATGGGACAGAGAGAGAGAGCTAGCGACAGACAGAAAAGGGGTATTCTGGGCAACAGTAAAAAATCCAGGGGGAACAGGTAGTGGGATCATAATAAAGAACTCCTACTTACCTGTTCCTGTGTCCCGCAGTGCATCATCACAGCTCATGGTCCCCCACCGTGCTACCAATCCTGTGATGTCACGGCCCCACTCAGAAATGCCCACTCAGCCAATCAGTGAGTGATGTGGGACAAAGCTGCAGCCACTGACTGGCTGAGCGGGAAGTTACTGTGGGGCTGCAATAATTCAGGAGCGCGGACGCTGACAGAAAGCTGACCCCCTATATCACTGTGGCTGACCTCTATATCACTATGTGTGACCCCCCTATATCACTATGGCTGACCTCTATATCACTGTGTGACCCCTCTCTAGATCACCATGTGTGACCCCTCTATAGCACTACGGGTGACCCCTCTATATCACTATGTGTGACCCCTCTATATCACTATATGTGACCCCTCTATATCACTATGTGTGATCCCCCTATATCACTATGTGTGACCACTCTATAGCACTACGGCTGACCCCTCTATATCACTATGTGTGACCCCTCTATATCACTATGTGTGACCCCTCTATATCACTATGTGTGACCCCTCTATAGCACTACGGCTGACCCCTCTATAGCACTACGGCTGACCCCTCTATATCACTATGTGTGACCCCTCTATAGCACTACGGCTGACCCCTCTATATAACAATATCTTGCACTGTTAGCACGGAAGGTCCATCCTTGTTTCGCCACACGGTATGATGTATTAATATCATGCCGGGACTGGGGAGCCAGTTCTACTTTACACCAGTGTGATAAATAACTCTCCTAGTGTCTAAATGGCCATTGGAGTTGGGAGTCGGTGCGACTCCACAGCCCTGCTTGTTGTTCCCATCCTCTCTTCTTTTGGGTGGTGAGAACAGCACTCTCTACTCCGTGTCACCATGCTGTTCACAAACACTGATGTAGGGAAGTAGTGCTAGGGTCAGTATAGGGTGTAGAGGAAAGCAGCAGACCTCTTGGGTGACCATGCACCACAAGCTGACCCCATTTTCATTTCTACCATGGTTTCCCCTCTCCTCTATGTACGTTGCTGTTTGTGGACATCTCAGACACCCCATCACATCTTGGAAACTCAAATAAGAAAAGACTCTGGAAGGAGGAGCACCAGAGATGTCAGCCTTGCACCATGGATATGTTTAATAGTTTTGACGTTGGTCACCTCATATTATTCAATATTTCTTCTTCTTGCAAGGCCAAGTAGTGACTGATGGTGATAAGTGTTACTCAGGAAACCTCCATATCTCCACCATCTGTCCACCAGAGGCTGCAGCCACTGTACGTCCAGCCACGCTGACCTGAGGGAAGCAGAAAGATGGATATAAGGGAGACCCATAGAGCAGCCAGAGACGTCTCAATTACAGGGAGGTGTATACACACAGGCTAACCAAGAAACCCCAAAAAAATCAGCAACAGAATAAAATTTATGAAACAAAATGTTATTAAACATGTTATATAACATGTCCAAAGTTTATGTTGGTCGTGATCTGGGTGTTCAGAACCAACGAGCAGAGAGAATCACTCAGCTAAGTTCTTCTCTCGCTGTTGCTCTCCTTGCTGCAGGACAGGAGTTTACAGAAAGTCTATGAAGTCAGTTTTCTGCGCCGAGGAGAGAGACAGAAGAGAGAAGAACTTAGCCATGAGCTTCTCCCTGCTGTTCTAGCGATTGGTCTGAACACCCAGACTCCGTTTGACGTGTCTCTATGACATGCTAAAGTGTTTTCAATATTAGTAATGCCTTAACAACTATGGCTCATTTAGCTCTCTTTCCTAAGGTAAAATGGCAGCATAAACACGACCTTAATGATTCTCTACAAAGGAAAAAGTCACTGGTGAACATAATTAAAAATACCAGAAGTCTTGTAGCTTCCCCCTCATGTGTCAGTTATGGTTACGCTGGAATATTACTGTGATTTGCCAAATGTTGACATAGAACCGTAGCCTTATCCTTCCAACGTGACGGCCTTACCCCATTGACTACGCTGCTGTGTGTGTGTGTGCGGAGCGTCCTGGGCGGATCAGTAGGAATGTGAACCTGGAAACAGAAAACAGCGTCAGGATATCATCTGTGATCTACTCTATATACAGAACCAACGTCAGAGATATACATGTAAGCAGGATAAAAGACTTATCTGACTCTAATGGCGTCACCTATAGGCCTCCACATTAACCTTGTGCTATAAACTGTTTTACTGTACGGAATAGCAAAGACTATTACACTAGATGAATCTACAAAAATATGGTATAATGACATACAACGGCCCAATGGATAGGATTGCCATATATCTCCGGTCTATATACCAAACGAAGGCTCAAAATGTGATGTGAACACAACCTGATACAGAACACACCAAACACGTATATGCTTACCTTCATAGTTTTATCTGTGGATGTTGTGTAGAGCGCACCAGCTGAATGCCAGATACCAGTGACCTGGGATGCATGTCCTACATCGAAACACTGAACGGAGGGGGGGGGGGGGGGGGTCAAAGAGGATGCAGGGGAACACAATGAAGGACAGAAAATGATACAATGAAGAAATGAAGAATGAAGTGGATGTTAAGAGAAGGGAGAAGAGAAAGAGGGGAAGACAATGGGAGAGAAGATAGGGGTAGGATGAGAAGAGAGAGAAGTGTAATGAAGAAGAGGAGGAGGAGGGTCATCAAGTAAAAGGAAGGGTATGAGGAGATATATGTAAACAGGAAGGAAATGAATAAGAAAGGGAAGAAAAATAAGGGAAAGGATCATAGAAGAAAGAAATAGATGACATAGAGAGGATGCATGGACATGGTCAGGTGAAGAGCATACCCATGGGGACAGGAGGACATAACATAGGGAACAAGGTGTGAGGACAAAGAAGACAGCGTCAGAGCATGCTGTCCACCGGATATAATATATAACCCTAGAGATTGTTTTTTACCTAACTCTGGCCCTCCAGTCCCCCCCCAACAGGTGATGACGTGGGGATATCCCGTACAGGACACACATGGCGATACCTGATGGACTGGATATAGTTATACCAAGGAAATCCTCCCAACATGACCACTGAACACTGCTATGGATGACCCTACTACACATACAACAAATCAATGCTACACTACATAACACCCCAACTCTAGTATACAGATATTAGTCTAATCGGATTATGACATACACCCACCTACGGGTGTTGTGCAATGTTTTCTTCCTTTGGTTAGATTTAGGATTCTTGTACATGCTAAAAAAAAGGGGTCATTCAGGGTGAGAAAACCATGGCTGCATTCATACCAAACATGTGAATAGCTGTGATGCAGTTTCTGGAACAATCGACAACCATGTTTTATCTAATCCTGTACAAACCCTTAAAGTGTCACTGTCAATAGTCCAGGCAATTTTAACTTTGTAATTGGGTTTATTAGGCAAATATACCATTATTTGCATTCAAAAAGACTTTCCCCAGCCCCCCCCCCCCCCCCCTCCGCTCTCTCATTCACTGCTCATTATCAGGAAATCTCGACTCTTTTACATAAGTCGAGCCCTGTGTAATCTATGGAGAGAGGGGAGATTAGTCACCAGCAGAGAGCAGAGAACAAAGGATTACACAGTGGGAGCTGTATGAAACCCGGTATTCAAAGGTCAGAGAGGTCAGTGCTGACTTCAGAGGAGATAGCCAGGTGATGTAGCTGTAAATGAACTCTTTGTTGTCCTGTTTTTGTGTCTCATCTCCCTTCACCCCTCCCCTCTCCATAGACAACTATGAAGACGGGGGAAAGCTTCATAATAAAAATGCATTTTTCGGCTAATAAACCTAATTACAAAAAGTTTCTTAAAGTTGCCTGTACTATTGATTTCTGAAAAAAAATAATAATAATAATTTTATATATATATTATATATATATATATATATATATAAACAGTAAGATGCAGAATGGGCCATGATGCAGGAATATGATAGATACATCACTCACTTCCATTACTGCTCAAATCCCAGACCCAGTTAACAGATCTCCCTCAGTACAGGCACAGGTGACAGTAATATTTAGGTGTTATTGGCATGTTACTAATCCTGGTAATATCCTGACAGGGGACACATCTACCACACTGTACACGGATGGCACTATGATTTGCATCCAAAATGTACCGATAGCACACTGTAATTTCCAGTACCCGCAGGTGCTGGAATGTTCCTTCGTGGCTCCCGTACACGTGGATAAGGCCTTGGTTGTCTCCAGCCCACAGCTGAGGAGCTTCATAGGACATGCAGAAGAGGTAGTTATCCAGCTGGGGGGAGAAAAGACATATAATAAAGCTTTCCAGCATCTGTACATCACTGGTCCTGGTTGCTGCTCTCCCAGTTTGTTCTACTGAACACTTGTCCCCCGACCGATAAAAACCTTTCACATGTCCCTAGATAGGACAATCATCATAGGAGTAAATAATCATCTGGCACCATTAACAGATCTGGTGCTGGAGGAATGAATGGAGTACTGTCTTTCCTCCACAGAAGATAGGTACAGGCCCCAGAGATGGACCCCACATCTAACAGCCACTTCTATCCTGTGGGGAGGGGAGTTCTAAAGACCATGTACTTTATAGAATGGTAAGCCTACCTGTATTCTCTGTGAGACTGCATTAACCCTGCGATCAAACACAACCAAGGTTCTGTCCTCGCTACCAGATACAATGTGACGGTCATCGGCGACAAGAGACAACACTGGACTGGAATGTATCTTGCGAGACTTAATCAAAGGTGACGAAGCTGAAAATGGAATTGGTAAAATAGTTACTGTACCTGTATATAGTACTACAAACTTGCAACGACTATATGGTGTTAGTACTTCCAATAAGATGCTCTTAAAAAGGGGGGGCTCTGCTGTATTACTACTTGAAGGGAAACTCTGGCAAAAAAAATTCAAATCAACTGGTGTGGGAGCTATATAGATTTGTACTTTACTTCTATCAGCTGCTGTATGCCCTGCAGGAAGTGGTGTATTCTTCCCAGTCTGACACAGTGCTCTCTGCTGCCACCTCTGTCCATGTCAGGAAATGTCCAGAGCAGCAGCAAATGCACATAGAAAACCTCTGACACCAGTTGATTAGAAAGAAAACGATTTTCGCTGGGGTACCTCTGTTAGCCTTCTATGTTTCCAATCCACTCCTGGTTTTGGTTGTATTTGGTGTATTCTCTCCAGTCTGACACAGTGCTCTCTACTACCACCTCTGTCCATGTCAGGAACTGTCCAGAGCAGCAGCAAATCCCCATAGAAAACCTCTCCTGCTCTGGAGTAGGGATGGTACGAACCTGAACTCTCGGCAATGATTCCCGCTGTCTTCCACCTCCGTGGAGAGGGTGGATACAGCCAGAGGACAACCTGTAAAACTGGGATACAGCCTATGGCTATGGCTGTATCCCAGTTTTCCAGGCAGAGAGCCAGTCATCCCCGCAGAGCACACTAACAGGCAGAGAGCCATGACTAGTTATGGCCCTGACACCATCCAGATTACTAGTTCCCATCTCTCCCCCTGCAGCGCGAGCCGGAATAAAAAAAAAATCTTTTCTCCTAGATGTGGTACTGCAAGTAACAGACTACAAGCTGGTGTACTGTAGACTGTAGCAAGATATGAAAGGAGCATCTACCAGATAACAGCATGTCTTCTATCAGATATATCACATTTATTACATTACATACTGCCCCATCAACAGGCAATACAGCAACGGTCGATTCCTGAACCAATACTGTAGCTTTCCCGCAGGCACAGTCTCACCTCTTGGGTCATACACACTCACTCGCTTGTCGTAGGATCCCGCTACTAAGATGTCAGGCAGATAGGCCAGGCAAAGGATAGCGGCTCTCCCCCTGCATGGAGATTAAGATGAAATCACTCTGGTTCTGACATATTACTGTGTATGCAGCATATTGTTCCCTGTTATCAGCAGTGTCAGGCTGGGGAGATTCTGACTGGAGTATTATTCCTGAGAACAATGGACGGGAGGTCCATAACTTCCCTGCCCCCATGATGACTCTGCTCTCTCCAGAGATCTACGTCCATATATATGGTCAGCTGACCATGGAAAGCGCATGGCAGATGTCTGGGGAAAGAGGAACTCTGCAGTTAGACTTCACCATACCAGAGTGGAGTCTGACAGAGTCTTTCTTTCCTTTCCCTTATCGTAGACCTTATGCACATGTGGCTGAGGTGAGTATGCATGTGTATGGAGGGGTCAGGAGAGACGGCTGCCTAATATGTATCTTACCTGATATCCTGAACCAGCTGACCTTCAGCTCCAATATCCCAGATCTTCATAGTGCTGTCCCAGGACCCGGAGCACACGCGATCCTCACAGGACGCCAATGACCAGGCCCAGCCCTGTGAGCAATATCATATACATTATAGTGGCATAACAACTATGTATAACTAACTCACCTATTAGTAGTGACGGCCCCACACCATCTACTATGCCAGAATGAATGAGCTAACATCTATAGTATATGATCCTGGTGTGCCCCCTGGTGTAAGAGGAGGGTACTGTAGCACCCTTACCTTATGGGTACCAGTCTTGTCTGTCCCCAAGGGCTTCACTAAGACTTTCTCTTTGTCTTTTCCCAGATTTCTTAGATTCCACAGGCAGACGTTCCTATCCCGTGACCCAGACACGCATAAAGATCCTCCCTGGGTATAGAGATGCAACATCTGGTCATTGTTACTTATAGGAAGGGTAGGTATCGATAAGAGTCCATGTACAGCACTGGATTAATAGTACATCCTTTTGCTTATAAAAATAATTGTGGAGTAGAAAGCAGCTACAGATAAATGTGAACACAGTCGTATATAACACATACTGTATATAGATATACGTATAAATAACACACCTGTAACAGGAGAACCGCATCTACGGAGGCGTAATGACCATCAGCCAGCGAGAAATGTTCTGTCCTCCCATTATCTGACCAATGAGAGAGCTGCTCCTCCAACTCTATACAGGCAGACGGCCAATCAAAGTTCTGCTCTGTGAAAAGAAGGCGAGGAGGGTGAGACCAAACCTGGGGAGAGGTCTGTGAATTAGGATGAGGAGGGGTCTGTGTATTAGGATGAGGAGAGGTCTGTGTATTAGGATGAGGAGGGGTCTGTGTATTAGGATGAGGAGAGGTCTGTGTATTAGGATGAGGAGGGGTCCGTGTATTAGGATGAGGAGGGGTCCGTGTATTAGGATGAGGAGGGGTCCGTGTATTAGGATGAGGAGAGGTCTGTGTATTAGGATGAGAAGAGGTCTGTGAATTAGGATGAGGAGGGGTATGTGTATTAGGATGAGAAGAGGTCTGTGTATTAGGATGAGGAGGGGTCCGTGTATTAGGATGAGGAGGGGTCCGTGTATTAGGATGAGGAGGGGTCTGTGTATTAGGATGAGGAGGGGTCTGTGTATTAGGATGAGGAGAGGTCTGTGTATTAGGATGAGAAGAGGTCTGTGAATTAGGATGAGGAGGGGTCTGTGTATTAGGATGAGGAGAGGTCTGTGTATTAGGATGAGGAGAGGTCTGTGTATTAGGATGAGGAGGGGTCTGTGTATTAGGATGAGGAGAGGTCTGTGTATTAGGATGAGGAGGGGTCTGTGTATTAGGATGAGGAGAGGTCTGTGTATTAGGATGAGGAGGGGTCCGTGTATTAGGATGAGGAGAGGTCCGTGTATTAGGATGAGGAGGGGTCCGTGTATTAGGATGAGGAGAGGTCCGTGTATTAGGATGAGGAGGGGTCTGTGTATTAGGATGAGGAGGGGTCCGTGTATTAGGATGAGGAGAGGTCTGTGTATTAGGATGAGAAGAGGTCTGTGTATTAGGATGAGGAGGGGTATGTGTATTAGGATGAGAAGAGGTCTGTGTATTAGGATGAGGAGGGGTCCGTGTATTAGGATGAGGAGGGGTCCGTGTATTAGGATGAGGAGGGGTCCGTGTATTAGGATGAGGAGGGGTATGTGTATTAGGATGAGGAGGGGTCCGTGTATTAGGATGAGGAGGGGTCTGTGTATTAGGATGAGGAGGGGTCCGTGTATTAGGATGAGGAGAGGTCTGTGTATTAGGATGAGAAGAGGTCTGTGTATTAGGATGAGGAGGGGTATGTGTATTAGGATGAGAAGAGGTCTGTGTATTAGGATGAGGAGGGGTCCGTGTATTAGGATGAGGAGGGGTCCGTGTATTAGGATGAGGAGGGGTCCATGTATTAGGATGAGGAGGGGTCTGTGTATCAGGATGAGGAGGGGTCTGTGTATTAGGATGAGGAGGGGTCTGTGTATTAGGATGAGGAGGGGTCCGTGTATTAGGATGAGGAGGGGTCCGTGTATTAGGATGAGGAGAGGTCTGTGTGTCCTGATGTCTGTGTATAAGGATGAGGAGGGGTCTGCGTGCCCTAATATCTGTGTATTAGGGGAAGAGGTGAATGTATAGCAGGGTTTTTAGTATAACTCACGTTCCACCACTGGGAAGTTGTTCCTGACCTTCTTCTGGACCCTCACCCTCCAGGTCACTTTCTCTGACACAATATCCCTGAAGGTGCGGCACACCAATGGCAGCACAGTGAGGATGAAACGTGCATCCAGATATGTCAGTATGTGCAAGATAAGCTCAAGAGGAAGAAGTAACAGCGGCGAAGACACTTCTCCATCCTCCCCGGATACTGGAGATTTCTTCAAATCCAAGCCGCCATATTGGATCCCACCCTGAGCCTCCATAGGCAGCGAGTGCGGTGGTCGGCTGGCTTGTAGGGACACAGTGCTAAGGACCCTTGACACATAATCCTCTGCTTCTCTTTCTAAGGCGTCAGCGTTTCCACCATCAGAGTCATTTTCAGACTCCGCCTCCTGGGCACTTGCCATGTTGACTATGAGAGAAGGCGAGAACCTTCAGCGACTATCTCTGCATCTACACCAAAAAAAAAGGTAAAAACGGGGAAGATGTCAGGGCACCATTCACCCATAAGGTGCAAAAGAAGAGGAAGTATCTGTAACAACCCTAATGCCAGATTCTAAGGTTGGTATTACACGGGCTGATGGGGGCCTGATAATACCTGTAAACGAGCAGCGATCTGCTAGATCGTCGCTCGTTTACTGGACCTATTACACGGCCCGATAATCGTTAAACAAGGGCTGCAGGGACATCATTACCGATGTCCTTGCAGCCCTTGCTTAACTACATACATTACCTATCCACGTTCCAGGGCTGCTGCTGCTGCTGCTGCGGTCTTCTTCTCCCCGGGTCCTGCGCACTGTAGCTTCAGTGCTTTATCATTTTTCTTTGAAGATTTGTTTTATAAAGAAGGGAAGGCAGCGAAAGGAAAAGAAAATAAATGAGACAAAGTTACAACCTCCTTTATCCCCCCCCCCCCCCCCGTCCTCCCCATCCACTGGTCTTCAAACAAACTAAAAAAAAAACAAAAAAAAAACTTAACCATCCTCCAGTCAACACTCTTTACTCAAATTTACTGCCAAAACCGTTCATATATTAATACAGATCTCTCCCAATCCATCACACTAGGGGTCTCCCTAGAGATCCATCTTCGGACCATCACCAACTTGGCATAGAACAACCATCTTATTATAATATTGATATTTTCTTTAGAAGTTTTAATCGCTGATGTATCACCCAGTACTGCCAGATAACTCACTCTAGGGATACAAAATCCAATCCTCTCCTCTATTTTACCATAAACTTGAGACCAGAAATTAAAAAGCTCATTGCGAGGCGTGGCTAGCCGCTGGGGAAGATGGCCGCTTGAACAAGGAGCTCCGCTCACTAGCCGCCTGCTACATTAGCAAAAACCCACTTATAGCCGTCCCCCTGCTTGCTGACCTCTTCCCAAGGCCTCAGAGATCGCCGGGCAGCGGTATTGAGGCTTCCGAACCCCGGGACGAAGCGGAGGAGAGGACACTGACCGGCAGCCCCGCGCGCACAGAGCCCTCAGCGCCATCTTGGGCGAGAAGACCGGGTGAGCACTTTCCCAGATCTGAGCACCGCTGCGCTCACAACCCCCAGCGACAGACCGGAGGGTACAGTGCTACCTTTGCACCCACCTATTGCGGCTCCTGCCACCCGGACGCGGCTGAGTCCCCGCTCCGCGGACTCCACGTGACCCCCGCCATCTTAGCCGCGCGGGAGCCTGTGAGGTGCTGTATACGGCATTGAGAAGCCGCCTCGGAGCGCACTTACCCGAGCTCCACGTGGTGGGGAGACCCCTCCGGTACCTACAGCTCCTACCCGAGCGGGTTCTTCTCCCTGGCAGACTCCGGGCGCTCCACGCGGGCCTAAAGCAACGATCCCCCCCACTCCGTCCCACGTGACCGCCGCCATCTTGCGGTCCCCGGCGGAGACGCAGCATATAAAGACCGGCGCCTGGGACCTAACAACGGGCCCCGGCTCCTACTATCTCTGGGCCTCTATAAGCTACTGCAGAGACTACAACGCTATAGCACTGAAGAGTGCTGCCACAGCCCCAATCCACCAGAGGGAAAATATACAGAGGGCTGGAGCCATCAGATCCCCACTCTGAACCCTCTCTTAGGGACAAGGACTCTGCTGGAACCAAGGTAACTGGCATTACTCCTCCTCAACTCATACAGAGGACTCTGCGCCAATTTTTCCCTATTATACAGACACCCCAATCCCCGCAGAGACTGATTGCTACCCCACCCCCCCTCTGCCAAGGGAACCATCCCACCCCATTACTTTACACTACAGCAGGCGCTTCCCATTTAGCAGACTTGAATACTCAGGAAACCACTATGCCTTTTAAAAGTACTCGTTCCACTTCTTCCGCAAAAAAGGGCCCCGTAAGACCATCACAGGGATTGGCGGAGTGGCATTCTTCCCGGGACGAGGACTATGAGGCCACCCCAACTTTATTAGCCCAACGGAAAAACTGGCGCTCTTCTACAGAATCAATAGTGGAGGACACGGCTGACCAAACCGCTGCGCTCCAAAACCCACCAGAATGGCATACACTACTTCAAGCCCTCCCTACTAAAGCAGACTTTCAGACACTAGTATCAGAGGTAAAAGAAACATGCCGAGCGGAAATCGCTCACCTCCGTAAAGACCTTAAACAAGTGACTGATAGGGTGGACTCATTGGAACAAGACCATATTGATCTCAGAAAGCATTTCTCTGTCTCCCAAAAACATACCGTTTTGACTACCAAACACCTTCAAGAGACTACCAGGCACCTGGAAGACCTGGATAATAGGGGCCGGAGACATAACATTCGAGTGCGGGGTCTCCCAGAAGACCCCTCAGAGGATCTTAAAGCGGTCCTCCAGTCACTGTTTAATTCTATACTTGAGCGCCCAGCCGACACTCCACTACAATTGGACAGAGCACATCGCGCCTTGCGGCCAAGGGGTCCTGGTACACAACCCCGAGATGTCATTTGCTGCGTGACTGACTTCACTACCAAAGAGCTCGTTATGTCTGCAGCCAGACGAGCTGATAATGTGGCCTACAATGGCACCCCAGTTCAACTCTTTGCGGACCTCTCCTGGCTGACCTTACAAAAAAGACGCCACCTGAAACCGCTGCTGAGTACACTAAAAGATCACAACATCCCTTACAGGTGGGGATTTCCTTTTGCTCTGATCGCCCGAAAGAACGGCCAAGTAGCTACGCTATCCACACACGCTGATATGGATGATTTCTGTGCTATCCTGGA
The DNA here is from genome assembly GCF_027789765.1 of Dendropsophus ebraccatus. NCBI lineage: Eukaryota > Metazoa > Chordata > Amphibia > Anura > Hylidae > Dendropsophus > Dendropsophus ebraccatus. The sequence continues at coordinate 214,381,776 of NC_091454.1, read as the reverse complement.
TATCCCACACCCAGATATCACCGATTGGGAACTCCCCCTACCCCCGCGGATTCTCCCAACAGAACGGCTTCATGGGGACTCCCAGAAGAGGAAACATCCCCCTCCTAGAGGTTCAGCTGGATCCTCCCCAACCTGACTTGAATACCTCCCAACCCATTACGCATGGGCCTTGATGGAACTTTCGCTCCCCCTCCATGGGACGAGCTAGGAATCCCTGAGTTGAACAGCACTTCCCTATGGTCCCCTTTCTCCCCCCCCCCCCCCCCCCCCCCCCCCTCCCCCCCCCCCCCCCCCCCCCCTCTTTCCCTCCTTCCTTACTACCCCCCTTTCACCTTTGCCCTTTTAACTAATTCTCCCTCTTGTCCCCTCACCGGATGATCGCACCGCTAAAGAATAATTAGAAGAGGGGTCCTCTAACAATGCGGCGCACATAACGTGCTACGTGGACTTAAGCGGGACTGGTTTAAGTTTGGTACCTGGCGCAGCTTCTCTGTGCCATGATCTAGGTTATAAGCCTAAGGGCGGTTGAGCATACAGAGCTCTCTGACTGTTCTAATAATTGTTTTCTGTTGTAACTGATTACCCTGACCCCCATTGGGCTGGTACGCCTCCACACCAGTTGGGGTTGATATCGGGCTCCCCTACTCTCCTCCCTCCCAGCCTGCTGGGTGGACGGAGACACAGGGCCCCCCTTAAAGGAGGACCTAATTGTCTACTATTGCACGACTACCCCAACCCAAGGTTTCCTGGGGTGTCTTGTACGACATTCCGGGTGTCACTTGGTATTGACTATTTATATCTTGTTTGGATTGTTTTATCACATTGTTTTTATCCTATCCTCCCTCTTTCGTTGTCTTGTCTATCTGTGTTGTCTTCTGTGCTTCTTCTCCCCTTGTGTGACCCATCTCACCTACTAGACTGTTCATATTCCGTGGAGCTGGTGAGTAGATCTACACATTACCTCTTTAGTGCTTAACCTATTGGGATACTTAATGATGGTGAGATTAATGTCTTTAAATGTCCATGGCCTCCATTCTAATGCCAAACGCAAACTCGCTCTGACGGAATTCACTAAAACTGGGGCGGAGATAGTGTTTCTCCAAGAAACCCACTTTGATACTTCCGGGAATTTTAATTTTGCTAAGCACCGATATCCGACCTCATATTCGGCCCCCTGTGATCGCAAGCGAGCGGGAGTGGCCATCCTCATCTCTCGTACATGCCCCATTCAGGTTCAGTCCTCGACATTAGATGCTGGAGGTAGATATATTATTCTTCAAGGTACCTATAGAGGCCTGCCTATAACTCTCTGTAACATGTATGTCCCCAACTCCCACCAGATACGATTCCTAAATAGACTACTACTCAAACTCTCCCGGCTACCCCCCTCCACCCTTGTTCTTGGAGGCGACTTTAATGCCATTTTCTCTGAACGCACTGACCGTTTCTCTCCGACTAATACGCAAACCCCGCCCGCGGTAATTACCTTGGCCAGAGAGTTTCGCAAGGTGATTCGCAAATTCTCCCTATACGACTTGTGGAGGATTAACCATCCCTCGGACAAGTCTTATTCTTTCTACTCCTCGCCACATGGGACATTCACACGCATAGATTATTTCTTTGGAAATGTCCCAGCGGTGCGGATTATGAAAGATGCCCACATGGGTCTCATCACATGGTCGGATCACGCGCCGGTGATTTTAGATCTCAAAGACTCTGCCATGTTCACTAAGACGTGTCATTGGCGTCTTAATGAAACACTCCTAAAAACTCCTCATCTGAAGGATAGCCTAACTACTTCCTTGACGGAATATTTCACCATTAATACAGGCTCGGTGGGGTCCCCGGTAACGCTTTGGGAAGCCCACAAGGCGGTGATGAGAGGCCACTGTATTTCCCTGAGTACTAAATTAAAAAAAGATAGGAACCATATGATGGATAAGTTTACTGCTCAGCTGCGATCTCTAGAAGCTAGATTGGTTGCCTCCCCTTCGGTGGCACTGCTGCGGAAGGTGATGAGTGTTAGAGCCAAGATAAAAAACCTAGCCCTGCATAAAGTTGAAAAACTTCTCATGTATACGAAGCAGAGGTACTATGAAAGAGGCAATAAAGCCCACACTCTCTTAGCTAAACAATTAAGGGACGATGCTGAGCAGCGAACGCCACATATCATTAGAGGGCAAAATGGTTCTCTTCTCCATGACCCCTCTGCTATAACAGAAGCCTTCAGGGAATACTTTGCCCATCTCTACACTCTCCCGGACGCCTTACCGCAGTCCCCGACTGATCGTACACAGCTAATTGACGCTTTTCTATCAGACTGTAAGCTCCCCACCCTGCCTACAGAAGCCCATGAGACATTAAACTCAGAAATTACAGCCGAGGAATTAGGAGAAATTTTGAAAAACCTGCCCAACGGTAAATCCCCGGGACCTGACGGGCTGACCTACCTTTATTACAAATCTTTTGCCCCCATCCTCATCCCCCACCTCCTAACAGTGTTTAATAAGTTCCTCCAGGGAGAACCTATCCCCACATCTATGTCCCATGCTTTTATCACACTGATCCCCAAGCCAGGGAAAGACCCTCTAAGCTGCGGTAGCTACCGCCCTATTGCGCTCCTTAACGCTGATTTGAAATTGTACACTAAGATCCTTGCCACGCGATTATCTCTGTGGCTTCCCCAACTCATTGACAAGGATCAAGTGGGCTTCGTGACCTGCCGGCAGGGGGGAGACAACACTAGACGGGTGATCAACCTAGTAGATGCAGTGAACCAGGAGAAGGGATCGGCCCTGTTATTGAGCCTTGACGCAGAAAAGGCCTTTGATCGCCTGGGGTGGTCCTTCATGCTTAGAGTGTTGGAAACGTTTGGTATAGGGGGGGCCTTCCTCACAGCGATCAGGGGCCTGTATACTTCTCCATCTGCAGCAATTAAGCTCCCCCATGCACTATCCGCCTCCTTCCCGATACATAATGGCACAAGACAAGGTTGCCCACTCTCACCCCTGATATTTGTCCTATGTATTGAACCCCTGGCGGCAGCGATACGTCACCACCCGGATATCCATGGTATTCAAATCAGGGGAGTTGACTTTAAGCTCTCCTTGTTTGCGGATGATGTCCTACTGTCGATCACTCAACCGCACATCTCTCTGCCCAATCTACATACTCTTTTGACCCGCTTTGGCCATCTCTCAGGGTACAAAGTCAACACCCTTAAAACAGAAGCCCTGCCCATTAACTTGCCGGAACCCTTGTTGACCAACCTGAAATCCAATTACAAATATAATTGGAAGGAACACTCCCTCAAATATCTAGGAATACAGATCTCCAATTCCTACTCCTCGCTATACACGCACAACTTTCCCAAACTCTTCTCTGACATACGAACCTTGTTGGATAGATGGCACACGCTACCTCTCTCGCTACTAGGAAGAATAGCAGCAGTTAAGATGACACTGCTACCCAAACTCAATTACTACTTTGAGACTTTGCCAATCCAGGTCCCTCTTACTGCGCTTAAATCATTGCAAGCAGCCATACTCCGCTTTGTTTGGGCTCGTAGACGGCACAGAGTGGCCAAAACTATACTGTTGGCGCCCAAATCTTTCGGGGGGTTAGCCCTTCCGGATATACTCTGCTATTACTGGGCAGCACACTTGCGCCATATTCCAGCCTGGTCCGCACTGCGAGCTTACTCAAAGTGGATGATCATTGAGAAACTTTGGCTAGCTCCCACTCATCCCAACTCCTTTCTGTGGGCTACCTCAGACACCACCCTTTCAGGCCCTGTCTTGGGCCCGATCGCCCACACTAAACGGATCTGGAATACCTGCATGCGCAAGTTTCCCCTAACCTCCCAACACTCCCCAATGACCTCATTCCTATTCCATCCGAAATTCCCGGACAGCCTCACCAGTGGACTGACAAAGCATTGGTACGCTAACGAGCTATTCCGATTTGCAGACATTGTGAATCCGGCAGACCGCACCTTGCGATCCTTTGTGAGTCTTTCGTCTGATTTTAACCTCCCTCTTGCAGCCCAGTACCAATACCTTCAGATAAAACATTACATGTTGTCATTATTCTCTTCTGCTACGGTATCACTCCCAACAGATTTTGAGAGACTTTGTAGGGCAGGTGTGTCTACCAAGGGCCTTATCTCTGACATATATAGAATTCTTAAACAACCCTTACCGGATACCGAAGTGAGGTATCCCTATATGGATAAATGGGAAAATCTTTTTGGACGACAGCTACCCTCGAATGTGTGGGGGATAATCTGGGACAGGGCGGCTAAAACGTCTATATGTGTCACATATAAAGAGAACCAATATAAAATAATGTACTTCTGGTATTATACTCCAGAAATTTTGCATGCCATGAACCCAACAATTCCCAACATATGTTGGAGGTGCCAACGATCTCCGGGCTCTCTTCCACACATTTACTGGGCCTGTCCGTCTATTACCCCCTACTGGACGATGGTCAAGGGATTACTTAGTGAGATCTCGGGACTGGATATCCCGTTAGATCCAGTCTTTTACCTGTTTAATGTAACCACGCTTAAAGTTGGTCGTACTACCTTAAAACTCCTGCTCCATGTCCTCACAGCTGCCAGATGTTTAATTGCAAAATATTGGAAACGCACTGCCCCTCCGACTAGGGAGGACCTTTGCGCACGCATTCTAGATGTGAGAAACATGGAACAGCTGACGGCTATGCTTGATAACAAAATGGACCACTTTAAAAAGGTCTGGCGCCTATGGGAGGTATACTGGGAAGAGAGAAATATTACCCATCCACCACCGCCCCGGAGACATCAGCCTTAACAATCAGAAGACTATCCCCCCTCCGTTCCTGATTCCCCTCTGTCGTACTCCCCCCCCTCCTCGTGTTTGTCTTGTCTAGTCTTTGTTTGTCCCCCCCTACCCCATTTTTTTTGTTGTTTATACAGCAACATGGGATGTTGCCTATGATTACTGCTGCTAGGATGAGTGAAGTTCCCTATATCTACTTGTATTAAGCTTTATGTGGTGATATGTCAGTAGTCGCGGCTGCGATCCGTGCTCTCCGTTGGACTGCCTTAACTTTTGGTATTATGTTCCTGTTTCTTATCTTTCTCTATCTGCTTTTATGCTAGAAAAGAAAAAAAAAACGAAAAACAAAACTTTAATAAAAATACAATTAAAAAAAAAAAAAAAGCTCATTGCAGGACCATAGTAAGTGAATGAAATCCGTTCTTTCCTCCCCACATCTAGGACATTTATCATGAGTATATTTCCCAATTTTACAAAGAAACAACGGGGTGTAGTACAGACGATGCACAATGTTGTATTGAATTAACCTATGATTCCCTGCTTTTGACACTCTCCTTATATTTTTATATATCACTAACCAATCTAGTTTTTGATTTCCTCCTAACTCTTCTTCCCATTTCTTTTGGGAGCTAAACTCTATCTTTTTCTCCAGTCCAAGATATTTATAGACTGTTGATATTTCTTTCTTTTTTATTTGTTGATCTCTTACTTTATTTATCAACCAATCCTGACCACTCTGAAATCACAGGCCGGGACCGCCGCGGCCTGTGATTGGCCGGGCGGCCTGTCAACTGACAGGCCACTCTGAAGCTACAGTGCGCAGGACCCGGGGAGAAGAAGACCGCAGCAGCCCTGGAACGTGGATAGGTAATGTATATTGTCAGTCGCCGGCCGCGCACCGCTATTACACGTTACGGTGCGCGGTCGGCGCCCGATGAAAATAGGTCCAAACCTATATCAACGATCAGCCGATGATCATTGTCATCGGCTGATTGTTGTATTTATTACATGTTGTATTTATTACATGGAGCGATAATCGGCCGAATCGGGCCAATTCGGCCGATTATCGTTCCGTGTAATAGTACCCTAATGTGAATAGAGAGCAGGACTGGTGGGCTACGCAATAGAGCAGCCTAAGGACATCCACCATGGCGGTCACACATGCTCAGTTCAACTGCAATGTCTTGGAAACACTGGCTGCATGTGCAAGCACAGAGGATTGTGGCAGTGACACAGGAGACAGGACCAAAGTCTGCCAAAGTCATGATGAGCCTTCACATGTGGGCGTGACCAATATCAGGCGGCCATACTCACTATGCAACCCCATTTACTTTATACTTAGAAAATAGAACATGACCTTTTCAAGCTTCCTCTGTCGACATACATCATCTTCGGTCCCAGGCTGAATGATCCCACCTCCACTTCTGAGACCGACTCATCTGGCAGCGAGGGCCCGCTCAGCCAATCAGTGACTGGCTGAGAAGGCTGCAACATATTAAAAGTTCACTCTGAGTGGAATACTCCTTTAAGGTTTACCTCTCAGTGTGGCCGCTGCCGGATCGGCAGGGAATTCTTCTCTTTGTCTTGAAACTCGGGTATCCATGTCCATGAACCACGCCATGACCGAACCGCACACAACCTACACTGGAGACCGGAGTTTGTGCGCATTTCCGTCACGCAGTGGCTCATAGCCATGGATAGCCGAACTTCCAGACAAAAAGTGAAATTCACTGCTGTTAGTTATGCTTAAAGTGTCACTGTTGTTTCATTTTTTTGTTTTTTTGCAGAAATCAATAGTCCAGGTGCCATTATCTTCATTCAAAAAGCATTTCCCCTAGGTCCCTCCCCTCTCTCATTCACTGCTCATTATCAGGAAATTTCAACTCTTTTACATTAGTCGGGCCCTGTCTGTTCTATGAAGAGGGGAGAGGAGGGAGATTAGTCGCCAGCAGAGAACCAAGGATTACACAGCGGGACCTGAGTGAAAGCCGGTATTCAGAGGTCAGTGCTGACCTTAGAGGAGATAGCCCGGTGATGTAGCTGTAAATTAACTATTTGTTGTCCTGTTTTGGTGCCTCATCTCCCTCCACCCCTCCCCTCTCCATAGAGAACAATGAAGACAGGGGGGAGAGCTTCAAACTGCTTTTTCATGATAAAAACGCATTTTTCGGCTAATAAACCCAAATACAAAATTTCTTAAAATCACCTGTACTATTGATTTCTTCAAAAAACTAAAATTGAACGACAGTGACACTTTAAATCTTTTTTTGTTTATTTTTTTTTAACAACTGAGTAACAGCGAAATGGCCCCTGTGCTGCCACCAATGGCTAAGTCAGGAACTGCAGGGATACTCAAGCCCCGATTCCAGCAGTTACATGTGGCTAGGACTGCTGCATTAAGCATTATGGATACAGAGCCTCCCCTTATGGATAATGGCCCCTCTGCTGTCACCAATGGCTAAGTCAGGAACTCCAGGGATACTCAAGCCCCGATTCCAGCAGTTACATGTGGCTAGGACTGCTGCATTAAGCATTATGGATACAGAGCCTCCCCTTATGGATAATGGCCCCTCTGCTGTCACCAATGACTAAGTCAGGAACTGCAGGGATACTCAAGCCCCGATTCCAGCAGTTACATGTGGCTAGGACTGCTGCATTAAGCATTATGGATACGGAGCCTCCCCTTATGGATAATGGCCCCTCTGCTGTCACCAATGGCTAAGTCAGGAACTGCAGGGATACTCAAGCCCCGATTCCAGCAGTTACATGTGGCTAGGACTGCTGCATTAAGCATTATGGATACAGAGCCTCCCCTTGAAGTATATATGATGCATGTTTACAATAGAATAGACATTACACTTGGGGTAGCGGCCTTTGTCACTAGTTACCCAGCTGACTCTGCTACACCGTGCTTCGGTTGCTGAGTTAAAAAAGCAAAAACCTAAAATAACCCCTACAGGTTGTGACAGCTATACAGTTGTTACCATACATAAACCTTGGCACAAATATAGTAAAGAAATCACTTAAATTTAAAAAAAATCTGGGTTGCCAATAGCGACCAATCACAGCGCAGCTTTAATGTCATAATCTGCTTTTGAAAAACGAAACCTGCGCTGTGATTGGTCAGAAGTAAAACCTGTTGCTTGCAGCAGCCAATCACAGTGCAGGTTTCATTCAAAGCTGTTCTGTGATTGGTTGCTATAGGCAACGCTTTTTTCCCTTGTATTTAGCGCCCCCTATCTATTACTATTATTATATGAGACTTATAGACAATAAGAACTGCATGCTGTATCATCACATGACAGGCTCGCAGACAGTAACGTGAAGACAGCTATGCCCAGCAACTACAGCCCGCGACCCGCCTACACAGCACGGAGCGGGTACAGTGCCGGGTAACGGTCGTCATTTATACAGTTCCTGATATTACTCACCATCTAGTAATGCTACACACCTGTCTCCTTGGACACCGCCCATGCTTCCGGCGCCTATCGATGACGTCACAGCGACACAGGTAAAAGCCGGGACAATGATACGGAAGCGACTAGCCGTAACCATGGAAACAGTCAGGGAACCAATAAGTGAGCGAAGGGCGTGGCCTGAGAAGTTGACCATTAGTGACTGCGGTTAGGAGAGAGCGCACCCTGCTGGTGAAAGTTGTGAACAGCGCTTTATTGGAATTTATTGGAATAATATCATTTCCCTTTGTCTGGGATGCGCCTGTATACTGAGACATGAACAGAACCTATTTAATGTATCTCTACTGTCTACAGCAGGGATGGGGAAGCTTCGGCCCTCCAGCTGTTGCTAAACTACAATTCCCATTATGCCTGGACAGCTAAAGGTAAAGCTTTGGCTGTCCAGGCATGATGGAAAATGTAGTTTAGCAACAGCTGGAGGGCCGAAGCTTCCCCATCCCTGACTTACAGTCTCCAAATCACCAGTGATTCACACCCTGTGGTTTCCAACTGTTGCACAACTACAACTCCCAGCATGCCCTGAAGATGACCACTCCAGGTGCACATTGGGCCAAACACTGTAACTATGTTTCTAGGGCTCTGGTCACATCTATGGGGTTGTTTTCCCCTTCTGTTATATATATTTTTGGCCAATATTACCGCCTTGTAGTCTGCCTCCACTTAGAACCAATTTCGCTCTGTGGAACCTAAAGGAGTCGTCCAAGGTGGAGAGAAGGTCTCACTTCTGTTCCCCAGCACTCCGCCTCTGCCATCCACCCATCCCTCATCCAAGATAGGATGGGTACCATATCACACTCACCGCATGCAGATATATCATATATCATATCATACAATAACCGCACCGTGCTGCACTCGCTCGATTAGTGGTTCTAGCACAGAGCGGTGAGGAGAATTACTACTCCCTGTCCAGAGGCTGCCGGGCTATAGCAATGTACAGTCTGCCCCCCAGGTACTGTATATAAGATTACAGGCCACAGAGGGGAAAGGACCCTGCTATGTATATATGTGTGTGTGTGTGTTTATCTATCTATCTATGCTGCAGTACCTGATCAGAGCTGAAGAGCTTAGATCCCTGCAGCTCCTGACATAACCTGTTGGTGGCAGCAGAGGGACCCATGTTGCCCCTTATTGTCATCAGTCAAATGACAGAAACAATATTTATTTTACATGACAAAGCAATGATTGCCTCAAAAAGGAAAAATAAGACTACAATGATGTATACAACTAGAGATAAGCGAGATATGTGGCCATCAGCCGGCAACCTTTAATAGAGTGCCGCTCCACCCCAATCCTGGGAGAAGTTTCCAGCCACCCAGGATGAAGCTGTGATGACAACAAAAGCAGATTGCTGAGCTAACACAATTCTCTACACCATCTCTACATACAATCCAATGTATTGCTATGAACAGAGGTTGTAGTTTCATAGATTATAGACATCAGCGGAGAGTAATGTCTATTCTAATGGTAACATGTATTATATTTAGACATCAGGGGCGGCTGCAGCACTAGTGACACGGACAGCTCCCCCAGTATAATGTCTATTCTAATAGTAACATAATATATAGACATCAGGGGAGGCTGCAACACTAATGACACATACAGCTCCCCCAGTGTAATGTCTATTCTAATGGTAACATAATATATAGACATCAGGGAAGGCTGCAGCACTAGTGACACAGACAGCTCCCCCTGTGTAATGCCTATTCTAATGGTAACATGTATTATATAGACATCAGGGAAGGCTGCAGCACTAGTGACACATACAGCTCCCCCCAGTGTAATGTATATTCTAATAGTAACATAATATATAGACATCAGGGGAGGCTGCAGCACTAGTGACACAGACAGCTCCCTCAGTGTAATGTCTAATGGTAACATGTATAAATCCTATTTAGACCAAATAACAACTTAACATACACTCCCCGGCCACTTTATTAGGTACACCATGCTAGTAACAGGTTGGACCCCCTTTTGCCTTCAGAACTGCCCCAATTCTTGGTGGCATAGATACAACAAGGTGCTGGAAGCATTCCTCAGAGATTTTGGTCCATATTGACATGATAGCATCACACAGTTGCCGCAGATTTGTCGGCTGCACATCCATGATGCGAATCTCCCGTTCCACCACATCCCAAAGATGCTCTATTGGATTGAGATCTGGTGACTGTGGAGGCAAATTGAGTACAGTGAACTCATTGTCATGTTCAAGAAACCAGTCTGAGATGATTCTAGCTTTATGACATGGCGCATTATCCTGCTGAACGTAGCCATCAGATGTTGGGTACATTGTGGTCATAAAGGGATGGACATGGTCAGCAACAATACTCAGGCAGGCTGTGGCGTTGCAGCGATGCTCAATTGGTACCAAGGGGCCCAAAGAGTGCCTAGAAAATATTCCCCACACCATGACACCACCACCACCAGCCTGAACCGTTGATACAAGGCAGGATGGATCCATGCTTTCATGTTGTTGACACCAAATTCTGACCCTACCATCCGAATGTCGCAGCAGAAATCGAGACTCATCAGACCAGGCAACGTTTTTCCAATCTTCTACTTTCCAATTTCGATGAGCTTGTGCAAATTGTAGCCTCAGTTTCCTGTTCTTAGCTGAGCGGAGTGGCACCCGGTGTGGTCTTCTGCTGCTGTAGCCCATCTGCCTCAAAGTTGGAGGTACTGTGCGTTCAGAGACGCTCTTCTGCCTACCTTGGTTGTAACGGTTGGCTATTTGAGTCTCTGTTGCCTTTCTATCAGCTCGAACCAGTCTGCCCATTCTCCTCTGACCTCTGGCATCAACAAGGCATTTCCGCCCACAGAACTGCCGCTCACTGGATGTTTTTTCTTTTTAGGACCATTCTCTGTAAACCCTAGAGATGGTTGTGCGTGAAAATCCCAGTAGATCAGCAGTTTCTGAAATACTCAGACCAGCCCTTCTGGCACCAACAACCATGCCACGTTCAAAGGCACTCAAATCACCTTTCTTCCCCATACTGATGCTCGGTTTGAACTGCAGGAGATTGTCTTGACCATGTTTACATGCCTAAATGCCGCCATGTGATTGGCTGATTAGAAATTAAGTGGTAGGGGGGCGTGGCGAACTGCCGATGGAAGCGGCCGCATAAACCAGGAGCTCCCGACCACGCAGCTGTATTAGCCGGCCTAACACCCGCTCTACCCCGCAAAAATCCCCTCAGCCTATGGGGGGGAGGTCCAGGAGGAACCCCAGAACCTCCGGTCCCGGTGGCAAGTCGGGCCAGCGTGTGGGCTCCCTTACCCCATACCTCACAAGGAGAACGTCCGCAGCACGGGGGCTGCGGCCTACGTCCCCGGTCCGTGTGTGGAGGTCTCCCGGCGTGGATCCCCGGGTCCCGTTCCGTATCCGGAGCCTTCCGCCGGTCGGCCCGTCGTCTTCCCTCTGCACCGAGGGGTGCGGAAGCCAGCAGAGGACGGGACAGAAGCAGAGGCCTTCCTCACCACGTGGCGCGCCGCCATCTTGCCTGCCGGACCGCTGCGACATAGGAGGTGGTGAGTCAGCTCCTGAGCTGCTGAGTGCTCCCTCTCCTGCCCGGGGACTTACTACTCAGAGCCCGACCCCAGAGCCCTGTAGTCCGGCTATATCTACGCACCTGGGGGACCGTTGTTCACCGGACTCCGACACCTTAAAGGGCCAGCGGTCTATTTTGCCATATATGATGGCGGCGGTGCCTAAGCCCCCACGTGGGGATAAATACAAACCGGATGGTCCTCAGTCCTCCCCCACAGTTCAAAAAGCTCTCCCAGACCCCACACTGGCCGATCAGTCACAAGACTCTTCCTGGCCTCATGCCGATTATGACTCAGATACTTCTGGTAGGGGGCACTCTTCCCAGCAGGATGTCCATGATCTAATATCACAGCTGCCTACTAAAAGGGACTTCAAGTCACTACTTTCTGAAGTTAAGGAGACCCTCAGGGTGGAACTCACGGCTGTTAGAAGAGACATCCGCCATATTAACTCCAGAGTAGAGGCATTGGAGGAAGAACATGACTCCACGCGGGTTTATATTGGTCACTTGCAATCCACTGTTAGCACACAGGCGGCCGCTTTGGATGATATGCAGCGCCATATTGAAGATTTAGACAACAGGGGGCGCCGCAACAATATTAGAATACGGGGACTCCCTGAGGCAACACAGGACAGAGACTTGGTGGACACACTGGAGGGTCTCTTCAACACCATCTTAGGAGAGCCCTCCACTAATAAGATCAAATTTGATAGGGCACATAGAGCCCTCAAGCCCAAGCCCTCCAATGGCACCCCAAGAGATGTTATTTGCTGCCTACATGATTATACGGTCAAAGAGGCTATTATGACAAAATCACGCTCCCTGAGGGACTTGGATTTTGATGGCGCAGCTCTTCAAATATTCCCTGACCTATCATGGATAACCCTACAAAAACGCCGCCTGTTACGCCCCCTCCTGATGACCTTGAGGGACTGTGATGCTACCTACAGATGGAACTTTCCTTTTGCCTTATCGGCCAGACGGGATGGTCGTGCTGCAGTACTCCGTAATCTTACTGACCTCCCCAAGTTTTGTGACGCCCTGGATATTCCTATGCCAAAGATCTCCGACTGGACTACAGCCCCCCCTCCGCCACCCCCGCCACCTGTGTGGCAATCTGCTGGCCGGAAGAGGAGCCACCAGAAGTCAGTCGGCTCAGGCTCCCCCTCTACCCGGGCCCCTGACCTCCCGTCTTGAATACTAGTGGACTGGGGGATTCACCTCCTGCCCCTCATTGCTTAGTTATTCTATGCTACTTCTGAATGACATCTCGCTGAGTTAGGCCTATATATGTTTTGATCATATGCTTAGTTAGCTGCGTGGTTGGGTTCCGTGTACGCAACTGTGTATGTACATTTCTCGGTTCTGTTGGTGCTTCCTATGTACCCCCTGGGGCTTCGGTTCCTTACAGTTGGGGTGGCTAGTTCTTGAGCGTATTCTCTGTTTGCTCTTGCTGGCCACCTATTGCCCCTGTCCTGGCTTCCTAGGCCAGAAGGTTGAGCCGTATCCAATGCCGATTCAAGTTTATTGTATTTGTAGTATTTATGTCTGTTCTGTGTATGTGTTCCCCCCCCCTTCTTTCCCTATATTTGTTCTCCCTAGGTTTATCAATCGCACACTACTCTGGGTACCTGTTGGCCTCGCAGTAAGGACTCACCTACGAGTTTTCTTGGTGGGGGTAAGATGCTGCATTCGTATTGACCTTTTGATTAAATACCCCAATGGTTAGATGTGTTACTCTGAATGTCAAGGGGCTTAACTCCAATGTAAAACGTAAACTGGTCTTGAGGGAACTCCGCACCTTGAAAGCAGATGTGGCCTTCCTTCAGGAAACTCATTTCGACCATGAGGCCACCTTTGCCTTTGCTCGCCATTCCTTCCCCACTGTTGTTTCTGCCTCCAGCGGGACCAAAACTGCTGGGGTAGCTATCCTTTTCTCTCGCTCCTGTCCTTTTCAGCTTTCTTCCTCTTTCTCAGACCCGAAGGGTAGATTTGTGATAGTAGAGGGAACCATGGAAGGCAAACAAATTGTACTCTGCAATATTTATGCTCCCAATAGACGGCAGATACCCTTCCTCCGCAGGGTGTTGATCAAGTTGTCCGCTTATCCACACCTGCCTAAGCTCCTGGGGGGAGATTTTAACCTCTCCTTCTCGGATGTCTTGGATAGACATTCGGTGTCAAACCACCCTACCCCGGTGGAACAATCTAGACTTTCCACGGAGTTTCGCAAACTAATTCGTAGACATAATCTATACGATTTGTGGCGAATTGATCACCCTGCGGAGAGGGAATACACTTTCTATTCTCATCCTCACAAGCTTCATTCCAGGATCGATTACTTTTTTGGAAATGTCCCTATGGTACGCCTTTTACATAGCTCCTCTATTTACCCCATTTCATGGTCCGACCATGGTCCAGTGGGAGTTTGCCTTAAAAGTCTACAGACGCCAACTCGCCACTGTCACTGGCGCTTAAATGAAAATTTACTAAAGTCTCAGATTACTAGGGATTCCATCAAAACATGTATAGTGAATTACTTTCAGGAGAATGAGAACTCGGTACAGTCGGAGTCCATCTTATGGGAGGCTCATAAAGCCGTTATCAGGGGCCAGTGTATCGCTTTAAGTTCACGCCAAAAGAAAGACTCACAGGCGCAGATTACTGCCGCTACTCAGGAGGTCCTTGCACTGGAACGTTCTTTAGCTAATTGCTCATCCCTACGTACCCTGCGGAGACTGGTGGCAGCCAGAGCGCGTCTTAAGGACCTGTCTTTATTGAAGGTAGAGAAGCTTCTTCTCTTCTCCAAACAGAGATTCTATGAGAATGGCAACAAAGCACATACGTTGCTGGCCAACATGCTTAATAATCGTTCCGCTGCCCAGTCCCCGCAGGCACTTAAAGATACTGATGGGACATTGAAATTTCACCCTACTGATATTTCTTCTATCTTTCTTCGCTACTACAAAAAACTGTACTCTTTGCCTTCTACCTTGCCGTCTGATCCCGAGGCCCGTACTAAACGAATCACAGATTTTCTCAAAGATTGCCATTTACCATCCCTGTCTCCTGAGGCAGTGGAAGCACTGAACTCACCCATCACTGAGGAAGAGTTCGCCGAAGTACTTAAGCTGATCCCTACAGGTAGGGCCCCGGGGCCAGATGGCTTTACCTACTTGTATTACAAGACCTTCTCCTCTGAACTATCTCCTAAACTGATCTCTCTGTTCAACTCTTTTCTCCAAGGGGAACCTCTTATGTCCTCTCTATCCCACTCATACGTCACTCTTATTCCTAAACTGGGTAAGGATCCTGTGGACTGTGCTAATTACCGGCCCATTTCCCTACTGAACTCCGATTTTAAATTATTTACGAAAATTTTGGCTACTAGACTGGGATATTGGTTACCATCTATAATTAATGCTGACCAGGTGGGATTTGTTCTGGGTCGACAGGGGGGGGACAATACCAGGAGAGCAGTTGATTTGATTGATGCCGTGAACCAGCAGAAAGAGAGTGCCCTGTTGCTTAGCTTAGACGCCGAAAAGGCATTTGATCGCCTGGGATGGCCATTTATGTTTGAGACACTGAAATGTTTTGGCATTGGGGGGCCCTTTCTGGCTGCGGTTCAGGCATTGTATTCCCGACCCACGGGGGCGATTAAACTCCCACATATGATATCTGCCACTTTCCCGATAATGAATGGCACCCGCCAGGGTTGCCCCCTATCACCTTTATTGTTTGTTATGTGTATTGAACCCCTGGCGGCTGCCATTCGGAACGCCCCGGACATTAAGGGGGTATTGGTCAGGGGAAAAGAATTTAAAGTTATGTTATTTGCAGATGATATCCTCCTCACCCTGTCGAACCCCGTAACTACCCTTCCTAATTTACATAGCCTTCTCCACACCTTTGGGGTGCTGTCGGGATATAAGATTAACACCTCAAAATCGGAAGCTATGCCACTGAATCTCCCTCCCCCCCTGGTCATGCAGCTCCAGTCGGTTTATAAATTTAAGTGGAACTTGAAAGCTATTAAATACTTAGGAATCCATCTTACGTCCACATACCGAGACTTATATTCAGCGAACTTTCCCACCCTCTTCCAGGAACTACGGAATCTCCTCTCTAAATGGGCGTCCCACTTCATTTCCTTACTGGGGCGAATAGCCGCGGTAAAAATGTCCATACTGCCTAAAATATTGTATTTTTTTGAGACCCTCCCGGTGCGTGTGCCTCTTAGGGAGCTCAAGTCCCTTCAGAAACTTATCTTCCGTTTTATATGGGGTGCCAAGAGACATCGCATTCCTAAGTCAGTGATGTTGAGCAGTAAATCTATGGGGGGCTTGGCAGTTCCAAATTTGCTTTATTATTACTGGGCGGCCCATTTGAGACAGATCCCAGCCTGGTCTCGTTACCTTGCATACAAAAAATGGACAGAGATCGAAAAAATTTGGTTAGCACCTTTCCACCCGAACTCCTTTCTCTGGCATATCTCTCCTCCTCCCTCCTCTCACATGAACCTGCTAGGCCCTATCCGTTTTACACTACACATATGGTCTTCTTGTGCTAGCAAATTTGGTTTGTCCTCTAAATCCTCTCCTCTGCATTCCTTTCTACTCTTCCCTGACTTCCCTCCTGGCTTGCAATCGCAGATAGTGCGTACATGGGGTTCTAAGACATTATTTCAGTTTGCGGACATTGTAGACCCCATAACACGGACTCTTCTCCCATGGGACCGGCTCATGGACCGTTCGGAACTTCCCCGATCGGAGTACTTCACCTATGTCCAGCTGAGACACTTTATGATCTCACGTTTGGGCACCGACACAGTCTCTAAGCCTTCGGCCTTTGAGCAGCTAGCTAGAAGGGGTACATCTACGGCAGGACTTATTTCTGATATATATCGTATTCTTCTGAGTCCAGTGGACGGCTCTCTAGTCAAACACTCATACATGGCTAAGTGGGAGGCTTACATAGGTAGGGAACTACCGCCTGAGTGTTGGGGTGTCATATGGGAAAGAGCGGCTAAATCCTCTATCTGTGCAACGTATAGGGAGGCACACTACAAGGTGTTGATGTTGTGGTACCACACCCAGGAATTGTTGCATAAGCTTAATAACTCTATCTCCGTGCTGTGCTGGAGGTGTATGGCAACAGTGGGATCATTGTATCACATCTTCTGGGAGTGCTCTCTCATCCGTCAGTTTTGGGTAGATGTATGTGGTTTGGCATCAGCTGTCTTACAGGTTACCATCTCCAGAGATCCGGCTATATGCCTCCTTAACCTGTTTCCCAAAACTCTTAGGAAAAAACAAGCTAAATTCTTACTGGTGGTGTTTACAGCAGCCAAATCCCTGATTGCCAGAGCGTGGAAGAAAACCTCTCCCCCGACCCTTAACTGTCTCAGGCTGAAGATAAGAGAGTTACGTGGGCTAGAAAAAATGACTGCGTCGCTTAATAACACTATGGAGAGTTTTGAGTCTACCTGGGCCCCATGGGACTCGTATGACACTCATGATGTATCTACGCATACCTAAACCTAGGATCCCCCTCCCCTTCCTGTCTTTCCCTATTGGGTCCATTGTCTTCGTCTGGTCTGGTCCTGTGTGTCTTTATTTTAGTTTATTTTTTCTTTTTTGTTTTTCCTGGTTCTGTTTGGCTGGTTTACATGAAAGTTTGCCATTCTGACTACTCTGGTTAATACTGTTTATATGCCACTGGTATAACTGATATTCTCTTTTTGTCCATATATGGGCGATGTCTTGGACTTTAAAGGACATTATATAGTACGACTTCTTTCTTAAAGTGGCTTTGTTCATTTGGTGGATTTTCATTTCATGTATGCTATATATGCAAATATGTATTGTCTGTCTTTTGTTGTGGAAAAAACAAACAAATTGAAAAACCAATAAAAATTACAGTTTAAAAAAAAAAGAAATTAAGTGGTAACGTGCAGTTGGACAGGTGTACCTAATAAAGTGGCCGGTGAGTGTATGTGTCTGGTGTAGCTTACCAGCAATATATAAATCCTACAGCAATGGCTTACACCAAAAAACTTAAATTACTTACGGTAATTGTTTTTCTTTGAGCCCATGACAGCACCCCTGGAGAGCGTCCATCCCCCTTCTCATGAGACAGGAAACAGCCGCCAGGCAATCAATCAATCAAGCTTTAAAAGGAGCCGTATCCACCCCTTACACCAGTTCGTTCCACAAGTATCCTGGATTCTAGAAGATATAAACAGAGCTCTGCTCTCCAGCAGAGAAAAATAGCTCCCCTCAGCGGAGAGTTTACTTCCCACCTAAGACGGTAGAAGCAACTAGAAAAAAATTTTTCTACATTCATTGAGAACTGAATGAATAATCTTATCTCACATGTTTAATGATAATACAAAAAAACCCTCTAATACACCCGTGCAAAAATTCTCTTTTTTTTTTTTTTTTTTTTTTATAAAGGGTGGGTATTTTAGAGGGGTGCTGTCATGGGCTCAAAGAAAAACAATTACCGTAAGTAATTTAAGTTTTCCCTTCTCGCCCTATGACAGCACCCCTGGAGACTAGACTAGGCTAAATTAGGGGGGGACTACTGCCTGCAGGACTTTTCTCCCGAAAGAGAGATCCTCAGTACCTGGCAACTGTAATCTATAATGCCTGAAAAATGTGTGAGGTGAGCTCCAAGTAGCTGCTCTACATATCTGCGGGATAGATGCCGCTGCCCTCTCTGCCCAGGAAGTGGAGACTGCTCTAGTTGTATGGGCACCAAATCCTGTAGGAGGAACCATTTTAGCAGAGGTATAGGCTAGGGAAATAGCATCTTTAATCCATCTGGCTACAGTTTTCGCGGAAGCTGACTGGCCCCTATTTTTGCCTGCAAAAAGGATTAGTAATTGCTGAGACTTCCTCCATTCCTTTGTCTTTTCTAGATACCTGATAAGGCACCTTCTAACATCTAATGCATGAAATTTCCTTTCTCCATCGTTTTTAGGCTCAGGACAAAAAGATGGTAAAAACACCTCCTGAGAGCGATGAAAATCAGTCACTACTTTAGGTAAAAAAGCTGGGTCTGGTGACAGGACAACTCTATCTGAAAGAATGCTCATGTAGGGTTTATTAATGGATAAGGCTGATAGTTCCCCTACTCGTCTAGCCGTAGTAATTGCTAACAAGAAGGCCAATTTTAAGGTTAAGATCTTATCTGATAGTTCCTCTAATGGCTCAAAAGGTGATACTGACAGGGCTGTCAAAACGATGTTCAAGTCCCATGGTGGAGTCCTAGGCGTAATCGTGGGCCTAAGTCTGCCTATAGCTTTAATAAACCGCCTAATCCATGGGTGGTCTGCAATTTTGTGATCAAATAAGGCGCTAAGGGCAGATATCTGTACTTTTAATGTGCTAGGTTTTAACCCTAAGTCAAGACCCTTCTGCAGAAACTCCAGAATTTTGGGAATATCTGGGGGTATTAACACGTTTACCGGGACACCCATAAATCTACAAAAGGCTTTCCAAGTCCTCAGATATATTTGTGAAGTTACTTTCTTTCTGCTAGCCAACAAGGTATTAATAACTGAATCTGATAGACCCCGATCCAGCATCAGTCGCCTCTCAATAGCCAGGCCGTCAGATGAAGATTTTGCGATGATGGATGAAGAACCGGTCCCTGAGATAGAAGATCCGGAACCTCCGGAAGGACCCACGGCCTGGCTACCGAGAGTTTCCTGAGCCAAGAAAACCATACCCTCCTTGGCCAGAAGGGTGCCACTACTATAACTAGTGCCTTGTCTTGACGTATTTTCCTCAGCATCCTCGGAATCATCCGAATGGGAGGAAAAGCATAGAGCAGGCCCTTGCTCCAATCCTGAACAAAGGCATCCACTCCCGACGGAAGATCCCTGGGGTTGAGGGAAAAAAATCTCTCTACCCTCCTGTTGTCCCTGGTAGCGAACAGATCTATTAGAGGGACTCCCCACATGGTCGTGATCTGCTGAAATACTGCTGGACTGAGAACCCACTCCCCCTGGTTGAGTGATACTCTGCTCAGGAAGTCGGCCGTTATGTTGTCCGTTCCTTTGAGATGAAGGGCCGATATGGAAGCTACATGACTCTCTATCAGCCTGAAGATGAAATGGGACACTCTCATCAGCTGAGCTGACCTGGTTCCCCCTTGATGGTTCAGGTATGCCACTACTGTAGAGTTGTCTGTTAGAATGCGGACATGTTTGTTCGTGATCATGTGGAGACAACGTGATAGAGTGTAAAGGACTGCCCTTAATTCCCTGAGATTCTGAGGGTCCTGACACTCCGAGCTGTTCCATTTCCCCTGTAGGAGTAGGGATTCTGCATGAGCCCCCCACCCTGTGGGGCTGGCGTCTGTCGTGATCTGAAATATATCTTTTTTCTCCCAGGGAATGCCTACCGTCAGGTTTTTTCGCGTCACCCACCACTGTAGGGACCTTAGTACTGGGGGGGATAGTGCAAAAGTTTTGTCCAGCGACTCTCTCTGTCTGTCCCAGGTGTCTAAAATCTGTGCCTGTAGAGTCCGAGAATGGTACTGTGCCCAAGCTACTGCTGGAATGGCTGACGTCATGAGTCCCAGGACTGACATGGCCTGTCTTAGGGAACAGGAACCCCGGGTTAAAAGATCTTTTACTCTTGTTATGATCAGGTCCACTTTTTGGGGAGGAAGGAAAGAACGTTGAACCAAAGAATCTAGCCTTATCCCCAAAAAGGAGCAAATCTGGTTTGGGCGCAGGCAGGACTTCTCCAGATTTACCTCCAGACCTAGTCGGGAGAAGATGTTCTGGACTGACAGGCAATGCTGGGAGACTACCTTCTCTGATGGTCCTACTATCAGAAAGTCGTCTAAGTATGGTATTATGACAATGTCCTGTTCCCTGACATGAGCCATGACTTCCGCTATCAGCTTTGTAAATACTCTGGGTGCTTGGCACAAACCGAAGGGGAGAGCTTTGTATTGATAATGGTGAATCCCCCCTTTCATGCGAATTGCCACTCTCAACAGATTTTGGTGGTCCGGGTGAATGGGGAGATGGTAATATGCATCTCGAAGGTCCAGAGTGCACATGTAGCAATTCTGCGACAGGTTCAGGATGGCCGACTGAATAGTCTCCATCCTGAATTTCTCGTAGCAGAGGTTCAGGTCCTTCAGGTTTATAATTGTGCGAAACGCGCCATTGGGTTTCCTTACCAGGAACAGGGTTGAGTAAAACCCCGACCCCCGTTCCGAACTGGGAACCCGAACCAGCACCTCTTTCTGGAGAAGAGAAAGGACTTCTGATTCTAAAGCTGTCTGTTTCTCTGGATGTCGGCTTAAATCTGTTATAATAAAACGATGACCTGGGGGAGACAGAATTTTTAGTTTTAATCCATGCTTTATTGACTCCTTCACCCATTTGCTTGAGGTTATCAACTCCCATTGCCGAGAGAATCGCCTCAGGCGTCCCCCCACAGGCCCCCTGGCGTCATTTTTTATCATCTTTCTTGGAGGTGTTAATTTTTGAGAACAAATAACCCCTCCCTTTACCAGGGGCTTTCCAATTTCTCTGCTTTGGGTAAGATGTTTGAGCCCCCCCCCTTCCCTTGCCATGAAAGGGCCTCTTGGGGGGAGGAGGAACCGAGGGGAACTTTCGTTTACGGTCCGAGGCTTTTTCTAATATAGAATCCAGCGCCGGACCAAACAACAATTCTCCTTGGCATGGAAGGGCACACAATTTAGATTTAGAGGCAGCTTCCCCTTTCCAATCTTTTACCCAAATAGCTCTACGAGCTGAGTTGGAGACGGCTGTAGCTCTCGCGGCTAATCTAAGGGTATCTGCCGAGGCGTCAGTCATGAAATCGACTGCTCCAAAAATAGTTGGGAAGGCTTTAAGAAGATCTTCCCTGGGTGTACCCTCTCTGATATTGGACTCTAATTCTTCTAACCAGAGCTTTACGGATCTACCAACTGAAGTACTGGCTACCATGGGCTTAAATATAGCTGCAGCCGCCTCCCAATCTTTCCTAAGAAAACTATCTGCCCTCCTATCCATGGGATCCTTCAATGTGCCCGTATCTTCAAAAGGCAGAGCCCCTTGATTTCTTGTTATCTTAGAAACCGGAGGGTCAATCATAGGGGCTCTATCCCATCTATCCGTCTCGGTTTCGTCAAAGGGATATTTGCGCTTCATAGCCCTTGGAACAAAAAACTTCTTATCTGGTTTTTTCCATTCTCTTTCAATAAGATCTTTCATAGTCTGATGTATTGGAAAAACTTTCTTCCTCCTAGGAGCCAGACTTTCAAACATCTTATCTTGGATAGATAAAGTCTCTTTAGATTCCTCCAAATTCATTGTGGCTCTAACCGCCTTAACTAGGGATTCTACTTTTTCTACAGGAAATAACGGTTTGCCTGATAATTCATCTGATGAATTATCTGATGATCCCTGACATTCCCCCTCTTCCTCTGGATCAGATTCCAGCGTAATAACGGGACTAGAAGAGTGGGATACAGACAATTCGGTTCTGGATGTAGAGGCTGAAGAAGCCGAGGTAGAGGCTGTGGTAGAGGCAGCTGACCTCTCCTTGGGTATAGCTTTTGTAACTTCATCTCTAATCAAACCCCTGCAAGTGTAAGCGAGATAACTTTTTAGGGAACCGTTGGACCAGCATAATACACGTCAAAAATAAAGAAGCAGATAAACCTCACTTAATGCTTTTCATAAAGGAAGGAGACTCTTCTTCCATAACTTTAGAAAGACACACATTGCATAGGGATTTAGAATAAGAGGAATGTAGTTTCTTATGACACATCAGACATTCCTTTCTACTTTTTCCTTTCTTAGAAGAATCCTATAGTAGACAAAAAAACAACCTTCAGGAAAAAACAAACACAGGAAATTCATTTGGGGTACAACCCCTCTCACCACCATGCGAACCTCTGCCTGGGATTCCTGTGTCTCAGTGTGTTCAGCTTCTTCCTCCATGATGAAGCTGAAGAAGCTGTAGCCGCAGTAGTGGGAAGCACCTCCACCTGCTAGTATGCTGGTCCAGAAGCTGGCTGGGTTCCTGTTCCGATTAGCACACACTTGGCAAGCCACACTCCCGCCTAAATTCGTAGAGGAGGACCGCCCCCCTCTCCCTCTCACCAATCGGTGGCGAGCTGCCGAACACTGCCGACAGCGGACCGCCCCTCCGAGCCCCTGATAGCGCCCCTTGGGGGGAACCAGGAGGACCGCAGACTGACCAGGTGGCTCTTTTCTGGTAAGAGACTTACACCGGTAGGGTAACCCGGGCTATCAATCTTTAGGAACCGGGCGCCCACAGCTTCACTTGATCCTGGCGACTTCTGGGAAGGTGCAGAGGAGCTGCACCCTCCACTATCCTTCTTCTCAGAAGACAGGAAACAGAACTGGTGTAAGGGGTGGATACGGCTCCTTTTAAAGCTTGATTGATTGATTGCCTGGCGGCTGTTTCCTGTCTCATGAGAAGGGGGATGGACGCTCTCCAGGGGTGCTGTCATAGGGCGAGAAGGGAAAATACTATGCAACTATTAAATATCAATAATTCCTTTATTAAGTAGGGAGGGAGAGGAGCCATAGACCACCGGACATCAGGTATATTTAGCACCTTGCATTGTTGCACTTTACTGGAGCTGGGCACCTTATTTTGTTAGAAGTCTACAATACATACCTATGTAATCAGAGCATTGGAGTCCACGTTAGTGGTACTACTTTATGCATTGCACTTGCACTTTACCTATTTTTCCTCCAATGCTGCCTAGATGCATCCAATACATTATAAGGGTCCTGGTGTAACCTGTGGTTTATTTATGTCATCTCTGCACATCTATTTTTAATCAGTTTTTTTGTGTATTTAATACTTAATAAAGCAATTATTGATATTTAATTGTTGTCGTATAGTATTTTTTGGTGTAAGCCATTTCTGTAGGATTTATATAATGGTAACATGTACTATATAGACAACAGGGGAGACTTGCACTAGTGACACAGACAGCTTCCCCAGTGTAATGTCTATTCTAATAGTAACATAATATATAGACATCAGGGGAGGCTGCAGCACTAGTGACACAGACAGCTTCCCCAGTGTAATGTCTATTCTAATAGTAACATAATATATAGACATCAGGGGAGGATGCAGCACTAGTGAAACAGATAGACATTACACTGGGGGGGGGAGCTATTCTAATGGTAACATGTATTATATAGACATCAGGGGAGGCTGTAGCACTGGTGACACAGACAGCCTCCCCAGATGTCTATATAATACATGTTACCATTAGAATAGACATCAGGGGGAGGCTGCAGCACTACTAACACAAACAGCTCCCCCCAGTGTAATGTCTATTCTAATGGTAACATGTAATATATAGACATCAGGGGAGGCTGCAGAACTATTGACACATTCAGCTCCCCCAGTGTAATATCTATTCTAAGGGTGACATGAATTATAGCAGACATTTGGTGGGTGGGAAGTCAGATTTCGCAGGTAGCAACATAATTCACACCAGCTAATGCACACCTTACAAAAGACAAGTAGTTTCAGCCATTCTTCTAGAAACGCGCCACACGCACATCAAACCCCCTCCCCCATATAAACAGCACAGTAGACGAGTAGAGTCACAAAAAAACTGCATTTTAGTTAACCAAAAAAAAAAAAAGAAAAAAAAAATATACATAAAATGAGAATATAATTCTCATCTGAGCAAAGGTGCAAGCAGACGGCTTTACACTAAATACACTGCAGTTTTACCATAGGAAACATTACATCACAAATACCAATATACAGTCCCAGAATTCACCTGGAGCCTAGTGGTGTGCCCTACTATACAAAACAGGAAGGGAGGATGCTAATGAAACCTCGGCCCAGGAGCTCACACTTCACGACACCTACCTGTACGCCATCTAACTGCAGAATCCCTGCTCTACCTACTAAAACAGCCAACCCCCGAGTGTGCCCAGTGGGTGGGCACAGCTGCTTTAACCCTTTCCTACACTGCACTAAGCCTAAAGCCACATCACACGCTCATCTCCCTTTTCACAGTGTCAGTCAAGTCTCGGACCTTTTCTTCTTCTGGTTACAAATCTCCATTAAAAAAAAATATATCTCTCTATGTGTCTGTGGGGTAAGTAACCTGGAATGTTAGTCGCGGACCTCCTGACGGGTGATGGTACGCCACCATCTATGCAGCCGCTACCCGTAGCAACCAGACTTCCGCTTCTGTACCGGACTCTAGACGCTACAGACGGCAGCCCCATTTATGTCTACATGGGACGCCTGATCTGTGCCAAGCAGATGAGATCCAAAGCTGCCGATACTAAGTGATCTGGAATGACTCGCTATACCATGCATTGCTCCTAGCGCCCACTGACTGGGCAGTGTCCGTCGAGTCGCCCAGCTACGTCATGGAGATATAATTGCTCCAACATGAGCCCTGGCTGTGGACCCACCGGGTACAAAGTTTGTACTAACCGAACTGAGAAATTTCTATAAAAATTTTTTTTTAAAGGGAAGCAAATTTATCAATTTTTTTCTTTTTTTTAACCTCATCAAATGACACCTATGGATTGCTATATACTAGATCTGTCGGTGTGTGGTTGAAGGAGATTCTAAACTGTTACTTAAAAGGGTTACCTTGGGTTAGAAAAAGCACAAATACTTTCTTACAAGAAACAGCACCACCCCTATCCTCAGGCTGTGTGTGGTATTACAAATCAGCTCCATTCACCTAAATGAAACCAAGCAGCAAAACCCCCACCCAACCTACAGTGAGGAGGGGTGCTGTTTCTGAAAGAAAGCAGACATGTTTTTCTAAGTCTAGATAACCCCTATAAATATGGGCAAAAATGTACCGTGAGTTACCACATACATCAGTAACGTTATTCCTAAGTGCCGATACCGGGGAGCAATGGCTGCAGTGTGTACCTACATCCAGACAGCTCATATATCTAAACAGAACACAGGCAGAGCTCTCCATAAATCAATGTTATTGAGCCTGTGGCAAAACTACAACTCTCAGCATGCCTACAGCTTGGGTAACATTGCTATAGACTGGGGGCAGGGAACCTTGGCTCTTCAGCTGTTGCAAAACTACATGCTAACTCCCATCATGCTAAAGCTTTGGCTGTCCAGGAATGATGGGAGTTGTAGTTTTACAACAGCTGGAAAGCCAAGGTTCCCTACCATAGCTATAGATGGCCGCTATGGACCTCCAGCTGCATACAGAGTCAAGATCACTGCACACACTGCCCCTGCAGGCAGATCTCAATGTCACACTAAAGGACAACAGGGCATGCTGGAACTTGTAGTTCTGTAACAGCTGGGTTCACATTGCTATAGATAGCTGCTATGTATCCCTGCAGCCTATAGACACAGTCAAGATAACTGCACACACTGCCCCCTGCAGACAGCCCCAGTTTTCAGCAATAAGGGACTAAATTTAAGTATATAACCCCTTTTACAACCTCCTCCTTACTAGTAATGCCTATTAAAACCAAAAGGCAGACCATGGGTGCTGGCGGGCAGACCCCAGTGTCTCATGTCCGAGAGGCTGGCATATCATCTCCGCTCAGAAATGAGTTTATTAACCATCATCTTTTAAACTACAAGACCTCCCTCACTCAGTCACTAAATTCATCCTATTATTTTAGCCACTAGAGAGCTCCCTGCCCACACAGCAGCAAAGTCTTTATAATCCTCTCGCGATTCTACATGTGTAGATACTAACATACAAAAAAAAGGAAAAAAAGAAGAAGAAATCTCCACAACCCAAGACTCTGCCTGCCGTCGCTATGTAGGTTATTACTGAGACGTCTTGTAGTGAAACCTTTTAACTGTTGTGCAAATTAGCAAAGGGAGCTAATGTAGTAAGACGCAAAAAGAACAAAATATGTCACTATCTCTTCTCCTTCTCCCCCAGACGCATCTCATGACTTTACAATCTCTTCCTTCGGCTGAACCTGGGCCTACTTAACATGGTCGACCTTTCCGTTCTGTGGTTGCAACCCTATTCTGCTGTGATTTTTGTATTTTTTTTGTATTTTTACTTTTTGTTTGACCCTAACCTGCTCCGAACTGTAGGGGAACAGTCCAATGTCTCTATAGCTGTAGATCCCTTTCCTCCCTCCCGCTCTATAGTCTAACCCTCCAACCCTCCTTCCCTGACGTGGGACCAGCTCCTCCGGTATAGCCCTACCCCCCCACCCTACAAGGGTTAACAATCCTAAGACAACTTCCCCCCTCATGCTCAGTTACTAGAAAATAAAAAATAAAAAAAGAAGAAGATCTCCGAGGGCGGGAGGGTGGCGTAGTGTTTACATCCTCCTGTTCTCCGCTGAGGCGCCTTGGGAGTCAGGTGGAAGGAGTCTGGAATGGAGGGATGTCACTGACCCAGGACGCTGTTCCCTGAAACCCCGCTAAAGACTGGATGTGTGGGGTGTAGGACACCAATCTCCCCAATGACCTCATGGACCTAACAGGAACCTGTAGGAAGAAGAGGTGACAATGATTTATTGGCAGCCTGTGACAGAGCTGTCCCTCCTCCCCCGCGGCTCCCGTTATCCTTACCTCCCACGCTGGGTATGTGTAGATTTGCCCGTGATCACATTACACCCCATAGAATGCAGCCAGACGCTCCTTCAGCAGAGGAGGGAACTGCTCGGAGAACTGGTTCCAATTCTCCTCCCCGACCTGTTCCTTAAAACCGTGCAAAATCTGAAATAAAAAAAAAAAGAAAAAAAAAAAGACGCCATATATAACCATGTGAGAACATACATTGTCCGTACCCGTCAGAGCTCAAGCCCTGGGCTGGAAGCAGATAACACAATGAAGTAAATGAAGCAGAGCTGTAATACCACACACAACCTGAGGACATGAGGTGGCGCTGGGAAAGAAAACAGCTACACTTTTATAATGCTGGATAACCCCTTTAACACGGATCTTACCCTTAGCTAGACACTGCAAAAGAAGTTGAGTCTCTAATCTCAAATATTCCCATTTAATTTATCTTATGTATGGGGGATAACAGGCTGATCACTGGGAATGGAGCGCCCGGATCACCTGCACGGCCACCACTCCCTTCATAGCGAGTTTTGAGCTGGAAAGCATAAGAATGAATGGAGCATAGGCCACAGTTGTTGCACAGGCACGCTCCATTCATTGCAGAGGGTACTGCGTCTCCATGCTCGGGATCAGTGGGGGTCCTGGTGGTCTGCTTGCTATGACAAGCCTAGATATGAATTCCCCTTTTAAATGTGTGCAGTCACTTTAAAAGAAACCTTAAAGTGTCAAAAGTTTTGATCTGTGAGGCTGTTCAGATGCCTAGTGACCTTGCTGCAGGTGACTGTCCCCAGACTGCAGATGCCAGTGAGCTGGGGAGTGAAGAGCTTATCCAACTCAACCGGAAGGCGTCTGATCATCACTAATGTGTCGGAACGAGCACTAAAAGCGTCATACTTAGTGCTACCTCCTGACTGCATCCTCTCGTATATACATTTGCTGGTCATCTGGTAACAGAATAGCAGACAAACTCACCTTATAGAACATGTCCCTCAGATCGTCTTTGGGGCTCACCCAGGAGGCCACAGCATCACAGAAAAAGATGAAATCCTGAAAGATAACAAAGATGAATGTAGATACATAGAAACAGGGCAAGGAAAGACCCAAGCTAAAAAAAAAACTGAGCCTATTACCTGCACTACTCCTCCAGGATTTACGCCGATCATTATACAGATCCCCCTGAAGGCCGAGTCCTTCTCCTCATTGTCACGGATGTTACGCAGGGACGTGCACCTGAAGTAAGAGGAGACCGCCATATAAATAGAGGAATACACACAGGGATGGGGTGCAAGGGTCAGCAACTCACCAGGGCCGTATAAACTGCTGCAGCATGGGAGCCACTTCCTGGGGACACACACAGCCTAGGCGCCCAATAGTGATGGCTAGGAGGGAATAAGGGGGAGAGTTATTGGCTTTGACATGGGTTCAGGAGCTGAAAGCACATGGAGAAAAGACCCCATCCTGCTCATACAACGGAGGGTCTGTTACAATGTATCAGTGATGTCACATATCCACATAACCGCAGCAGCCAATCACAGGCCTCACGTACCATACAAGCCAGCATTACCGCAGCGCTCACCACGCATTTTAGCACTCTGAACGTAGTCAAGAATAGGTCTAATGGGTCTAAACCTGATGTGATCACTACTAACCTGTGTTTTCAAGCAGCGTCTTGGGAGTATTCGGCCGATTGATAATTTCTACGAGGTTGTTCAAGACCATAGGAACATATGGCTGCATCTCGGCCCCTGATAAAGAGAAGTGGGATTAGATACACAATAGCCGACTCTACCCATAGCTGTAATAACTTGAAGTGACGCTCACCCATTTGCATGCAGATCTCCCCGATAGCCCAGGTGGCATTGTTACAGACGGAGATGAACTCCGGGTTGAGGTTGGTGCCGAGAATGGGCATAAATTCAGCTGGTAAAAAAAATAAAGAACTCAATCAATCATTCATTAAAGCCAAGCATATAACACTTGGGGACATGGATACAGTAGCGTTTAGCTCACTCACATATACAAGGCTTCACGTGCAGGAAACAAGCCTTTGTCAGATCACCCAGGAGAGCGAAGGAGCTCTGCCGAACCTCGGGCATGATGTCCTGAAAGGAAAAGAAAGAACCTCAGAAAATGGCTACATCACCAATGAGCCTGGAACCTACCAAGACCACACACCCCTCCTCACCTGCATGCACTGAAACAGAAGGGTCATAATGTTGCTTCTGGCTACTAACTGCTCCACATGGCCACCAAGCCCCTCCGCCAGCCCGCTGAGAAGATCCAGGGCCACGATCATGAAATCTTTATCAGGAGCTTCGTACTGGTCCGGATGCTGACTATACATCTGTCAGGCACAAACACAGGTCAGCTCTATGGCCAGGCATAGCCATATGAGACTACAGGGTTAATATTAGAGACTAACAGTTGTGGAGGATGTGTCAGGTAACAGCCAGTATGGCCTAGGTTCAGCCATGATAACGGATTACATGTGGGGCAATTGTGTCACTCACAGCCCACCAGCCCTGATGGGTATTGTAGTTCTGCAGCAGGTGGAGGGCCGCAGGTTAGACACCTGTGATTTAGGGAGAGCTTACCATGGCTTGAGCGAGGGTCTTTTGCACCAACGTGACGCATCGCTGATACACTGGCTCACAGTAAGGGAGGAATCCGCTCTGCAGGGCGGTCGCAATGGAAGACAAGCACTGGGGGGAAAAAACAAGTCACACAGATAAACCACCAAACCAATCTCCTAACCAACGCGCACAGCACCAGTATCAGGGGTCAGGCAGTATGAATACTAAACACCATCAAGTGGAATTCAGATTTCAGGTTCTACATCACACCCCTCTAAGCAGCTCTAGTGGGACATTCCTCACCTCCAAAAGTGGGAAAAGGTCTTTATCTTCATCCTTCAGTTCGTTCCACTTCTGGATAAGAGGGGGCATCAGTTTTTGTATGTACTCCTGAAAACACAGACGATTACAATATAGACGTTAGATACGTTATTAGGGAGAAGGAAAAAATGTGGAGTCATATAAAGAGCACCTACATAGAGTGAGGTGTGAGGACAGACTCTGGATCAGACAGTATGAATACAGAGACATCATAGGATTTCATGTAACACTTATCTGCATCACCTCCAGAGACAACCTCTCTATCTCTTACATTGTGCAGCTCAAAACTACAACTCCTATGATGCATGGACAGCCAAAGCTGAAGCTTTGGCTGTCCATGCACGATGGGAGTGGTAGTTTTGCAACAGCTGGAGAGCCACGGTTCCCTACCCCTGCTGTAGCTCTATCTATACCTGATGCATCTACTGCTACTCACCGGCTGATTTAAATGGTGCCCCACCGAATCCGCCAGGGTCCCGATGGCGTCATACAGTATGAGCAGATTCTTATGCTGGTATTTCCCAAAGGCAAAAACCAAAGTGTCCAGGATAAAACTTAAATACGGTACGAGCTCTGTGCAGGCTTCTTCCTCCAGAGTGGCAAACGCACTGTGAGACAGAGCGTATAGATAACATATTATAATATACTCACATATACACTAATGCTAACCATTATTCTGTGCTGCCATAAAGCAGAATGCTAGACACTAACATACACTAAGCAGAAAATTTGTCATGCCAGAAGCTTTCATCAGTTGTGGTCTGGGTGCTAAGACCCCGCCAATATCTAAAATGAAAGGTCTATGTGCTCCTGCCCCTTTGTTTTAGAGATGGGTGTGGGGTTTCAGCATCCGGACATCCTCCTGTCACCATGGCACATCATACCTGCATGCCGCTTCCTGCACCCGCTTGTTGCTGTCCAGAATTCGTTTCAGTAGCTCAGTCATAAGGGGCTTCAGGTACAGGTCAGGGGGTTGGCTGACCACCCAGTGGGCATATCGGCTCAGGGTCCAGCAGGCGATGGAGCGGACTAAAGCCTTCTTATCAGACAGGCACTGGATGAGGTGAGGAATGAGCTCCGGCAAGTAGGGGACCATGCCCTGCATACAGCCTGCACACAACAACATCAACTCAGCATTTACAGGGGTAAACATGTGACCATCAGACTGGATGATGGAGATATCCTACCTTCAGCAATGGCCCCGAGTACCAGGATACCAGACTCCTTTATGACCCATTCCGGGTGGAACAGCAGACCCTTGAGAAGCGGGAGTAGGTGAGGGAGCAGCTCTTCACGAAACACGTTGGCGAGAACGTCCAGGGCAGCAGCAGAACACTTCCCTGAGGAAAAACACACACTGTCCTCTCACTCTATACATCACCTTAAAGAGGCCGAACACTAGAGTCCCAGACCTCCTATCAGACAGTATGAATACAGGAGACCCTCAGCGTAACTGAGTGGGAAGAATCTGCATTACTGGAGGTCACCAATCCCTGCGCTCTAAAGGAGTAGTACATACTCAGATTCCAGTCAGACAATGTGTCGTCGTCATCATCTTCATCGTCGCCATCGTCCTCCCCTTCCACCCGCTCCTCTTCGTGTTGCAGGGTCACAGTGCGAGACTTGTGGAAGCGCGGCTTAATGTCCTGCTCGCTGTCTGGGACGGTCTCATCTTCCTCCACATCCCCCTGAGGAGCATGAAAAGCCACATTACTATACACATGCAGGAAGTCTATCAGCTATAACTTTAGTCTCATCTGAAAAATGACACTTAAGGGGCACTGCGGGAAAAAAAACAAAAAAAAAAAAACATTCTTTCAATTCAACTGGTGTCAGAAAGTTATACAGAGTTCTAATTAACGGTTAAAAAAAAAAAAAAAAAAAACACCTCCAGTCTTTCAGTACTATATGTCCTGCAGGAAGTGGTGTATTCTTTCCAGTCTGACAGTGCTCTCTGCTGCCACCTCTGTCCATGTCAGGAACTGTCCAGAGCAGGGGAGGTTTTCTATTGGGAGAGAACACACCACTTCCTGCAGGTCCTGCAGCAGCTGAAAAGTACTGGAAGACTGGGGATTTTTTTTAAATAGGAGTAACAAAAAATAAAAAAATAAAAAAATAAATCGCTGGACGACTTTTTTTAAAGTGTTCCCCTTTAAATTGTACAGATTTTTCTGGGATCTCACATCACACAGCGCTGAGCTGTTAGGTCACATGACAGCGAAGGTGACAAGGGCAACCAGAAGAATACTGTGAGCGGCTATGAAACAGAAATTCTCAAGCAACATAGGTGCACTCACCTTTAAGAGGATGATGTCTATCTCATTGTACTTCATTCCGTTCACCAGGATGGGAATGAGCCTGCGAGAACAATGAGCAGATATGTAACTGCATTTCCTGTATAGTCACTGGCCAACAGCTTCATGGTAATGTCATAATACCACATAAAAGACTGGTATGAGAGTCCACCAATAACGGGGTGGATATAACCAGGTGTTGCAGATACGCAGAAGACCTAATGGACAAAAATACTAGGACATTCTGGGATACACAGCCTTGTGGGTAATAATGGGAGACCCCAGATCAGACAGTATGAATACAGAGACCCTCACAGCGTTCAGGTCATATGTCTGCATCATCTCTGGGGAATACCACATGGTAAGGCGTTCGCCTAAGGTCTACCATGTGACATGTCACCCAGGCCACTATGTAACCTATAGTCTATTCCTAGCTCATCACATTACCTATAGACTACAACACAGCCCGGAGGGAAGGCTACCTGCCCCGAGAGGCCTAACCACTATATGAGGGCACAGAGGGGACCTAACTACTGTATGTGCTGGAGCAAGTTAGTCTACTAAAAGGCAATGCTGCCTGGGTAAATGTACGCAAATCAGCTGTTCCCCAGAAGGAACTCTATAGGTGGCCACTCTGTAAGCCAATGTCTCACCCACTAGAGAGTCATTAATCAGTAATCGGCCATTTCAGAGTTCCCCTAATATTGTAACCCCCTGTAAGGATTACCCTCCAGTGAAGTGCTAGCTCTGCAGATCACCCCGCTCCCGCCTGGACTTGGGTACTCACTGCAGCAGGTGATTGGACAGGGCGTCCTTACAGATGGGTTGATCAGCCAGCGTCAACCAGAACTCGCAGGCTTCCAGCGCCACGTTTTCATCGCTGTCCTGCGTCCTCTGCAGCATGTACTAGAGACAGAAGAGGAGACGCAACTGAGCGCTGCGGCTCCAACGTAACCCAACTAAGCAGAGCCGAGACCATTACTTACCTGGATAATGCTGTGCATGTGAGGGAGCAGCCGGTCTATCCGCACCTCCAGCAGCATGACCAGAGCCCGGCACACGTTCTTCCGGACCTCTGGGTCTTCATCCACCGCAAGTGCAAATAGATGCTGAAGGAAAGG
This sequence comes from Dendropsophus ebraccatus, assembly GCF_027789765.1. Classification (NCBI taxonomy): domain Eukaryota; kingdom Metazoa; phylum Chordata; class Amphibia; order Anura; family Hylidae; genus Dendropsophus; species Dendropsophus ebraccatus. The sequence goes on along the minus strand of NC_091454.1, from coordinate 214,348,048 downwards.
AAAGGGTTAATTATTCTTACACCTCACCGGTCGTATTCCCCAGATATTACAACCGCAGCTTCCATACCTCAATGAACGTGTCAATATTATCCATGAGAGCCTGGGCCCGGTCCGTAATAAACTGGTTGACGCAGGCGATGGCGTGAGACCTGGGAAGGGAAGCGGGAAGAGACAGCGTGTCAGATCAGTGTACAAGTCACCGCCTAATACATGGGGACGGATGGGAGGGACATGAAAAGACCTGATTTTGGGGCTGCAGTGCTTGAAGAACTGGAGGAACTTGGGGATCATGATGTTAAGCGGTCTGTTCAGGGCGTCGCTGTCCAGGAGCTCGGAGGAATCCTCACAGATTTTTTGGAGAGCACCGAACGCTCCCTGAAAAACATAAGAAAGAAAACTAGGTTGGGGGAGGATCGACCATAAGAACCCACAGAGATGGCTAGAATTCTGTGTAAAGTATGGCCATTGGGAAACGTGCAACTCTCAACATGTAGCTGTCAGGGTTTGCTGGGAGTTATAGTTCCCAACAGAAATTCACTCACTGCGAGTCTGTGTGTCCAGTGCAGATCAAACCTATTAACAGTGCAACATACATAGATGTGGCCTAGTCTACTGAAGCCAGACAACTCACAGGTGTTGTAGTCTTATAACCAGACTACTCCAATCACGATGCTGCTAACCTCACAGGTGTTGTAGTCTTATATCCACACTACTCCTATCCCACTGCCGCTTACCTCACAGGTGTTGTAGTCATATATCCAGACTACTCCTATCCTGCTGCTGCTTACCTCACAGGTGTTGTAGTTCTATATGTATTCTAGGCCAGAAGACAAGTGGTAACACTTGAAATGGCTGCAGCCTGTGGAGATACACCCTGCACCCCACACCGTCCTCTCCCTGCATCTGTCATATGTTGGAATAAAGCCTGAAGCCAAGTTTTAAAGTCTAGGTGAGTGATGGAGCTTGTTGTTCTACACAATCACAGTCCTATATGTATACTACTCCTATCCCCCTTACCTCACAGGTGTTGTAGTCTTATATCCACACTACTCCTATCCCGCTGCCGCTTACCTCACAGGTGTTTTAGTCTTATATCCACACTACTCCTATCCCACTGCCGCTTACCTCACAGGTGTTGTAGTCTTATATCCACACTACTCCTATCCCGCTGTCGCTTACCTCACAGGTGTTGTAGTCTTATATCCACACTTCTCCTATCCCGCTGCCGCTTACCTCACAGGTGTTGTAGTCCTCAGAGTTCAGCAGGTTGCAGAGCTGAGGTAGAAGTTCTGGCCAGGTCTGCAGCTCTCCCTTTGATGCTATGGTGGTGATGAGAATCCCTGGGGAGAGGAGACAGGTTTCATCAGGTCAAGAAGCAACATAACTCCTGAGTATTAAGTCCTCCCAGTAATACAGCTGCATGTATACGGCCTTCTCACAAGTCTCTAGAATGCCAAGTGGCAGGATATAGGAGATGTCTGTGCGTCTCAGGATCAGACAGTATGAATACAAGAACCCTCACTGTTTGTCGGGAATACATCATATGCATCACATCCGCCAGACGCAGAAAATAGGGAGCACTGGGACGCGTGGCGGACTCACCAATGGTGGCTCGTATGAGGGAGGACGAGTCTCCGATGCTGTTCAGACATTCCTGCTTTATGAACTCAGACACCGGCTGTGGGAAGTTCTGGTAATGGGCTTTTACGTTGTTCTTCAGGATGAGACCGCTGAGGGAGCGCGTGGGTTCATCTGTAATAAAGGAAGGCTTCTTATATCATGACACGTGACCAGACGTTATACACAGCACACTGCGGGGTCACAGGGATGTAAAGTATATGGATGACGCTAGGATCTGTATGACAACCCTATGATACAATATCTGGCCGCTTGGTCTCAAGATGTGCATAGCCCTCCTGAAGCACTCTGTGCTGCTGGAGATCCTGACCTTACTCAGGACATGAAACTGCTTATGTCACATAGCTCTGTGCCCGATCGCACACCCTCACAAGGTCAGTACCCTGCTCATCCCACCCATGGGCACGTTGGGGTTTATTCCTTATAGACTGTGGCAGATAACGTCTAAGTGATATAGTCAGCTGTAGCCGATCGTCGGAAGATCTAATGGACAAAATACTAGGCCTGGTGGGTAGTGATGGGTGATCCCAGATCAGACAGTATGAATACAGTGACCCTCACGGTATCAGGACATATGTCTGCATCATCTCTGGGAAATACTACATGACCTTAGGCAAACAGTATGTGACACATAAGTTACTCAGACCGCAACGTAACCTACTCACATGACCTACAGACTATAAACCAGCCTATATGTGACCATTAGCATACACCTTACCCTCCAAGAGATCTATAGAGTATGCCCAGCATAACACGACCCTCTATATAACCTATAGCCCACCCCTGACCCTCCAAGTGATCTATAAAGTATGCCCAGTATAACACAACCCTCTATATAACCTATAGCCCATACCTGACCCTCCAAGTGATCTATAAAGTATGCCCAGTATAACACAACCCTCTATATAACCTATAGCCCATACACCTGACCCTCCAAGTGATCTACAAAGTATGCCCAGTATAATACAACCCTCTATATAACCTATAGCCCACCCCTGACCCTCCAAGTGATCTATAAAGTATGCCCAGTATAACACAACCCTCTATATAACCTATAGCCCATACCCGACCCTTCATGTGATCTATAGAGTATACCCAGTATAACACAACCCTCTATATAACCTATAGCCCACCCCTGACCCTCCAAGTGATCTATAAAGTATGCCCAGTATAACACAACCCTCTATATAACCTATAGCCCACCCCTGACCCTCCAAGTGATCTATAAAGTATGCCCAGTATAACACAACCCTCTATATAACCTATAGCCCATACATTTGACCCTCCAAGTGATCTATAGAGTATACCCAGCATAACATGACCCATAGCATATACCTGACCATACATTATACACAGCATACCTTCAGACTTGAGCCGTGTTAACACAAAGATCAGATAGTTGTTGAAGTCGGGATATTGGTTCAGCTGCTTCAGTTTCTGAGAGATTGTTCAGGATAACACAGGCAGAGAGTGGCCGCCCCTGTGACACCTACATAACAATGCTGTGCCGTACACTCACCCCACATTATACCGCCACCTCCTGTCTGTCATGCTAGGTAAAATACTGAGCAAAATGTTACATGGCAGGGGCTACTCAGTCTGGGTGAAGATGACCATGCTTGAGCAGGCGATATACCAACTTATGAGCAGAGAAACCATTAGAAGTGTGATATGTAAAGGATACATCCTGGACGATCCTCTGGGTGGCTGTGTCCGGTGACTGAGAGTCCTTTAAGAGTTGGAGGACTTGCTGTAATCCTTCCTCATCCGGGCGCCAGTCCATCTTTACAACCACAAGCTGCTAATAGAAGAACAGGATAAATGTCAGCACAGTGCAGTACCCCCTTCTGCCAGCTGGGGTCACTGTTGTACTAAGAATTTCCTGCTCACACTTTCCACCCCTATGGATGCCTCCAGCTTTATAGCTGTAATATCACAGCCGCCCCCATGATTGTCAGGATACACAGCCTTGTGGGTAGTAATGGGGGAATCCCAGATCAGACAGTAAGAATACAGAGACCCTCACGGTATTCAGGACATATGTCTGCATCATCTCTGGGGTCCACACACTGATCCCACACTATATCCCCTCCACTGATCTGGTTAGAATGCATATAGGATGCACCCATGTATCAATCTGGAAAGATCCCATCATCTATACCTTATCCTGCCTCAGAAGATGCCAGATCATATATATCCCTACACAATCTGCCTGGGATAGATACATCCCACCTCTCCTACTACTACACCCCACCTACTACTAGAGCAGATCCTGCATCCCCCCCACCTACTACTACAGCAGATCCTGCACCCCCCCCACCTACTACTACAGCAGATCCTGCACCCCCCCACCTACTACTACAGCAGATCCTGCACCCCCCCACCTACTACTACAGCAGAACCTGCATCCCCCCCACCTACTACTACAGCAGAACCTGCATCCCCCCCACCTACTACTACAGCAGAACCTGCACCCCCCCCCCCACCTACTACTACAGCAGAACCTGCACCCCCCACCTACTACTACAGCAGAACCTGCACCCCCCCACCTACTACAGCAGATCCTGCACCCCCCACCTACTACAGCAGATCCTGCACCCCCCACCTACTACAGCAGATCCTGCACCCCCCACCTACTACTACTACTACAGCAGATCCTGCACCCCCACCTACTACTACAGCAGATCCTGCACCCCCCCACCTACTACTACAGCAGATCCTGCACCCCCCCCACCTACTACTACTACAGCAGATCCTGCCCCCCCCCACCTACTACTACTACAGCAGATCCTGCACCTCCCCCACCTACTACAGCAGATCCTGCACCCCCCCCCCACCTACTACAGCAGATCCTGCACCCCCCCACCTACTACAGCAGATCCTGCACCCCCCCCACCTACTACAGCAGATCCTGCACCTCCCCCACCTACTACAGCAGATCCTGCACCCCCCACCTACTACAGCAGATCCTGCACCCCCCCACCTACTACAGCAGATCCTGCACCCCCCCACCTACTACAGCAGATCCTGCACCCCCCCACCTACTACAACAGATCCTGCACCCCCCCACCTACTACAACAGATCCTGCACCCCCCCACCTACTACTACAGCAGATCCTGCACCCCCCCACCTACTACTACTACTACAGATCCTACATCCCCCCACCTACTACTACTACAGATCCTACATCCCCCCACCTACTACTACTACAGATCCTGCACCCCCCCCACCTACTACTACTACAGATCCTGCACCCCCCCACCTACTACTACAGCAGATCCTGCACCCCCCCCACCTACTACTACAGCAGATCCTGCACCCCCCCCACCTACTACTACAGCAGAACCTGCACCCCCCCACCTACTACTACAGATCCTGCACCCCCCCCCACCTACTACTACAGATCCTGCACCCCCCCCCCACCTACTACTACAGCAGATCCTACATCCCCCCACCTACTACTACAGCAGATCCTGCACCACCTACTACCACAGCAGATCCTGCACCCCCCACCTACTACTACAGCAGATCCTGCATCCCCCCCACCTACTACTACAGATCCTGCACCCCCCCACCTACTACTACAGCAGATCCTACATCCCCCCACCTACTACTACAGCAGATCCTACATCCCCCCACCTACTACTACAGCAGATCCTACATCCCCCCACCTACTACTACAGCAGATCCTACATCCCCCCCACCTACTACTACAGCAGATCCTACATCCCCCCACCTACTACTACAGCAGATCCTGCACCTCCCCCACCTACTACTACAGATCCTGCACCCCCCCCCCACCTACTACTACAGATCCTGCACCCCCCCCCCCCTACTACTACAGATCCTGCACCCCCCCCCCACCTACTACTACAGCAGATCCTACATCCCCCCACCTACTACTACAGCAGATCCTGCACCACCTACTACCACAGCAGATCCTGCACCCCCCACCTACTACTACAGCAGATCCTGCATCCCCCCCACCTACTACTACAGATCCTGCACCCCCCCACCTACTACTACAGCAGATCCTACATCCCCCCACCTACTACTACAGCAGATCCTACATCCCCCCACCTACTACTACAGCAGATCCTACATCCCCCCACCTACTACTACAGCAGATCCTACATCCCCCCCACCTACTACTACAGCAGATCCTACATCCCCCCACCTACTACTACAGCAGATCCTGCACCTCCCCCACCTACTACTACAGATCCTGCACCCCCCCCCCACCTACTACTACAGATCCTGCACCCCCCCACCTACTACTACAGATCCTGCACCCCCCCCCACCTACTACTACAGATCCTGCACCCCCACCTACTACTACAGATCCTGCACCCCCACCTACTACTACAGATCCTGCACCCCCACCTACTACTACAGATCCTGCACCCCCACCTACTACTACAGCAGATCCTACATCCCCCCACCTACTACTACAGCAGATCCTACATCCCCCCACCTACTACTACAGCAGATCCTGCATCCCCCCCACCTACTACTACAGATCCTGCACACCCCCCCCCCCCACCTACTACTACAGCAGATCCTACATCCCCCCCACCTACTACTACAGCAGATCCTACATCCCCCCCCCACCTACTACAGCAGATCCTACATCCCCCCCCACCTACTACAGCAGATCCTGCACCCCCCCCACCTACTACTACAGCAGATCCTGCACCCCCCCACCTACTACTACAGCAGATCCTGCACCCCCCCCCCACCTACTACTACAGCAGATCCTGCACCCCCCCACCTACTACTACAGCAGATCCTGCACCCCCCCACCTACTACTACAGCAGATCCTGCACAACCCCCCCACCTACTACTACAGATCCTGCACCCCTCCCCCACCTACTACTACAGATCCTGCACCCCTCCCCCACCTACTACTACAGCAGATCCTACATCCCCCCACCTACTACTACAGCAGATCCTACATCCCCCCACCTACTACTACAGCAGATCCTACATCCCCCCACCTACTACTACTACAGATCCTACATCCCCCCACCTACTACTACAGCAGATCCTGCACCCCCCCACCTACTACTACAGATCCTGCACCCCTCCCCCACCTACTACAGCAGATCCTGCACAACCCCCTCCCCCCAGCTACTACTACCACTACAGATCCTGCACCCCCCCCCCCCATCTACTACTACTACAGATCCTGCACCTCCCCCACCTACTACTACAGCAGATCCTGCACAACCCCCTCCCCCCAGCTACTACTACTACAGCGGCTCCTACATCCCCTCCCCCATCCTGTACTCTCCCCCATATGTTGATGAGAAGCCCACCACCACCACCACTACTCTCCGGGACCCGGTTACGGTATGAGGATAGCGCCCCCGCCCGTTGCAGCCTGATGCGGCACATCCCCCCATACATGACACAGTCGGCCCGGCCGGCTCCCACCTGTAGCTGCCGCCAGGACTCCCACTGCCCGGTGCCAGCACCTATCCCTCCCCCACTCCCCGGCACCTCCTCCCAGCCGCGGCCTCCACCCCTCCCGTCATCCCCTCCGGTACCGCTCACCTCGCACGGATGGAGGAGACTCGCAGGCGGCGGAGACACAGAAAGAGAGAGAGCGCGGGCTGATGACGTCATTCGCACCCCTCCAACCGACCAATAAGGCGACTCTCGGTGGGCGGAGCCAGTTCCGGCATGATCCCTCCCGACCGCCGTCTGAGCCTAGGATTTTCAAATTCCGCCATTCGCAATACGCCGCACCACGTGATCAGTGGAGGTCGAGTGACAGACTCCGCCATTTTTGTTTTGGGCAAATGCCGATCGCTGAATACGCAGAGAGATTTCTAGGCAACCAGAGCTGTCTGACAAAAATGGGAGCGGGTATCTTGTCAGTTGCTATGGCTATCTCCACTTATAGACTATGTGCTATATGTGGACTAGCTTAGTCCTTGGATCATGCTGATAATAACAACTTCTATGATTCACAGTAATGGAAAGTGTCACCGTCAGATGCTTAGTCACACTAGGCCTCAAAAATCCTAAAACAAAAAAATGAGCCCCTACTGCCCATAGCAACCAAAGCTAGATTAATTAGACCGTCTGTGATCGGTTGCTATGGGCAACAAGGCCTGTTTGTTGTCAGAGAGTTTTGACAAATGAGGAGGCCCATCTTTACCATCATATTAGAAGGCCAAAAACATTTAAAGGGGTATCCCCTTCTCCAAAGGGTGGCAGATAACAGATCCGCTAAAGTTCAGTTCCATAGAGAATGAATAGACCGCCATATACATCATTCACTTCAAGGACAATTTAGTCCCCACTCTCGGGATCGGTGAGGGTCCCAGCATTCGGGCTCCCCCACTGATCAGCTAGGTATCCCATTTTCTATAGATAGTGGATAACACTTTTGTGTGGGAATACCCCTTTAAGCCCCACCCAGAGACTACCTTGCCCACTTTTGGGTGGGGTTATTACTAACCCCGCCTCCTTTGTGGGGACTGTTTTAGAAACAACTGAATAATAGCCAAGAGGGGTAATCCCATACGGGCTGAAGGTTTCTAGAATATTGCTCCAAGTATTCGATGACCCCATCAGGGTTAGGAGAACTATGAGATAGTCATAGCAGGTCAGCAGGATGATAGCATGTGCTAAGGGGGGCCTAGTGTAGGGGCCCAATGGGAATTGCAACTTCTGCAGCCCTTATTGCTACGCTACTGATAGTAACATGAATACACCAAGCTATGAATGGTAGAAGTGAGGTATACAGGGATAAATCACTAACAAGTCATCAACCTCACTAGGGGTTATCCAGGATTTGAAAAAAAAAAAAAAAAAAGCTATTACCTTGTAAAAACAGCGCCACCCCTGTCCTTCAGCTGTGTCTGGTATTACAACTGAGCTTCCTTCACTCCAGTTGAAATGAGCTGAAAAACTCCAAACCCAAGAAGAAGAAAGCGGCCATGTTTTTTCTAAGCCTGGATAATCCCTTTAAATGTGTCCCTTATGTATTTTGCCTCCAAGGATTCTCTGATCTAGAATTCCCAGTGTTTGTTTCCTTAGGGAAGAGATTTCTACTTTCAAGGACATTTTCTTCTTTTGCTGGAGGATTGCCTATGGCCTAATTCTGTTATGAAATTGATAAGGCGGCTCTCATGTTCTTTTTTTAGTCTGTCCCTGTGGGAAATGCAGACAGGCTTCAGAGCTGCCGAGTGTATGGAGGGTCTATTAGAGCCACCACAAAAGTCTAATTCAGTAGTCAGTTTTCTTAAAGTGTCCCCGTCATTAATGTAAACTTTTGACCTTTAATAGAGCCAGGTAAAAAGTTTTGATGGGTCAGTATGAGACCACTACCACTTTCCGGATGTATGAGGCAACAATCAAACCATGGGTCTCCAAACTGCGGCCCTCCAGTTGTTGCGAAACCACAACTCCCATCATGCCTGGACAACTAAAGCTTTGGATTTGGCTGTCCAGGGATGATGGGAAATGTAGTTTTGCAACAGCTGGAGGGCCGCAGTTTGGAGACCTGCTCAGCCAGTCAGTGGCTGTAGGGGGCCCCCATCCTCTACTGCTGGGCGGGCCTAAGGGTCCTATTATACGTGAAAATGCGAAAAATCGTGATATCGTTGGAATTTAAACAATAATTGTTCTGTGTAATTGCAGGCAACGATCGAAAAATTGTTTGTGTGTTGTTATTCGCTTATTTAAATCTGAACCTAAGGGTCCTATTCCACGGAGTGATAATCTGCCGATTCGGGCGATTATCGCTCCATGGAGACAACGACAGCTAATCGTTTATTTCGGTTCAAACCTAAAATCATCGGGCACCGACCGTGCATTGCTGCTTGGAATAGCGGTGCGTGGCAGGCGAGTGACGATTTAACAAGCACAATACTTTACCTAAGCATGTTGCAGATCTTCTCCTGCACTCCTCCCGGTCCTGCGCGCAGCAGCTTCGGTACGGCTTGTCTTAGCTGACAGACCGCTTAGCCAATCACTGGCCAGGACCAACGCCGCCAGTGATTGGCTGAGTGGTCTGTCAGCTCAGACAGGCCGCACCGAACCTGCTGCCACGCGGGGCCGGGAGGAAGGAGAAGCCCTGCAACTAAGTAAAGTATGGTGTTTAAACAAGGGCTGCAAAGACATCGGTAACGATGTCCCTGCAGCCCTCGCTAAACGATTATCAAGCCGTGTAATAGGCCAAGTAAATGAGCGCCAATCTAGCAGAACGACGCTCATTTACATTATTGATCGGGCCAATATCGGTCCATGGAATAGGACCCAAACATTATCGTTAATCGTTCGCTGTAATTCCACATTCGGTCGTTCAAGTTCCACATTTTTTCCCTAATCGTTCAATGTAATTGCACATTGTCCATTGTTTTGCTGGGATCAGATGGAATAAACGATCAAAGTAACGATCGCAAAAACGATTGTAGTATCGATCGTAACTAACGACCATTGTTCTGTGTAATATGATGAACGATTTTAGGTTAACGATAAACAATCTAGTTTGAGATCGTTTATCATTAGTCGTTAAAAATCGCTCCGTACACATGACATCCCAGGTCCCTGCTCTGACCCAGAAGCATATGGGACTGGAGCTGTGAGATACCAGCATTAGCGCTGGAGGCGGGGAGGTGAGAGCACGTTACGTCTTTCATCCTCCCCCTCACCTGCACTCTCCAACCCAGAGTTCTCCCTTAACAATAATTTTATGGTCAGCTCAAATGATATGATCAACGACGTACAAACAAATTATCGTTAGTCGTTTAATCGTTGCCTCATACACCCATAAATTTAAACGATTTACCGATTTTTAGCACAATAATCTTTCAGTGTAATAGGACCCTTAGAATGAAGCTCGTAATGTGGAATGAGATGGGGGCACATAACTTCTTCTGGGGGGGGGGGGGGGGAGGGGGAGGTCAAAGGAGAGAAGAAGATATAGGAATCTTATCAGTCCAACAGATAGGATTAGCAGAAGCTTGAACTTTGTCCCCACTTTGAGTTTTCATCTTTTTCGTACTGTTTTGATACATTGTTGTTGTTTTGTGGTTTCATGTACATAGCCTCTCATGTAGATATTCTTAGATAGGTATCAAATGAATTTGTAGATTTGAACTTTGAACAACTAAATCCTTTGCTAGTTGTGTAAGGAGTCCAGTAATTCTCCTGAAAAGTCATCACATATAGGTCTGGGTGGTAAGATAGTACATTATAGGGGGGTTTAAACAATTCAGTAAAGACGCAGTATTGGATAAATCAGAAGATCTAAAGTTCCCGTTTCACTTTATACACAGGTCGGCCTAAGCCGCTACTAGGGGTTTGTTCTTGAAGAGATAAGCTGCTGCCAGTTCAGTCAAACAGCAACGTTTGGCTGTGACGACCATCGTGAGTATGGAGAGGACGGAAGAGATAACTATGGGCTGAGCGATCGGTTATTGAAGGTGTATAGGGACATTAAAGGGACGCGACGTTGCCATACATCTTCAATAACACTTATCTATCCTGGCCTTCACATACACATGCTGTACCAAAACCAACTTCAGCGCTAGGTTATGCAAGAAAAGGGTAATTGACAAAGAAAATCTTTAAAATCAACTGGAGCCAGAAAGTGCTAGAGATTTGTCATTTACTTGTCTTTCAGTACTTATCAGCTGCTGTATGTCCTGCAGGAAGTGGTATTCTTTCCAGTCATTGAGCAGGAGAAGTTTTCTATGGGGATTTGTTACTGCTCTGGACAGTTCCTGACATGGACAGAGGTGGCAGCAGAGAGCGCTGTGTCAAACAGGAAAGGATACATTACTTCCTGCAGAACATACAGCAGCTGATAAGTACTGGAAGAGATTTTTAAACAGAAGTAAATTACAAATCTCTGGCACTTTCTTTCACTGGTTGATTGGAAAGTAAAATTTTTGGCAAACAATTTGAAGTGTATGGGCAATATTACAATAGAATAACCCTCAAGATACTCAGAAAGGATGAAAAACCTCAGTCATGTAAGGCCTTAAAGGAGCTTAAGGGAGGATTTACAGGCGACAGATTTTGACTAAAAATCAGAGCTCTTTTATCATCTGGTGTGCCACTGTGACTTACAGACCTACTAAAGGGATACAAGCGTTGGATGATGGCTACAGCCGGAGAAGTGGTGAACCAAGGAGAGCACATACATCAATTATATTACATAGGGACTGTTATCAGAAAATTAATTTTGGCCAAAAAGCCTGGTATGTTTTTTCATCAAACCGACATATCAGAAAGTTATATAGATTTGTAAATGACTTCTATTGAAAAATGTCCAGCCTTCCAGTACTTATCAGCTGCTGTATGTCCTGCAGAAAGTGGTGTATTCTCTACAGTCTGACACAGTGCTCTCTGCTGCCACCTCTGTCCATGTCAGGAACTGTCCAGAGCAGGAGAGTTTTTCTATGGGGATTTGCTACTGCTCTGGAAAGTTCCTGACATGGACAGAGGTGGCAGCAGAGAGCACTGTGTCAGACTGAAGAGAATACACCACTTTCTGCAGGACATACAGCAGCTGATAAGTACTGGAAGACTGGAGATTTCTAAACAGAAGTAAATTACAAATCTATATATGTTTTTGACATATTCTGATTTGAAAAATAATAATAATATTAATAATAATAATAATATATATTTTTTTTTATTACTATTATTATTTTTTATTTTAATCTCTGATTTCTAAGTTGCACGGTAACATTTCCTCCTCTGGTTAATGATGCGTTTTACATAAAAATACCATTCCAATCTGGTGTAATGAAGAACATTGTGGACGTGTAAGCACTCCCATATGTTGTAACAGTTATAATGGGAAAAAATAAGGATGCATTTTAATTGCTGAGCATGACCCTTTGTTTGTGCCCCCCCCCCCCCCTCCCACAATGCACCTCCTTCTGGGTTATATACTGCATAGCGTCACTTCTGGGTATACAGGAAACTCAAGACGGTCCTATTCAAGTAAATGGGACTTTGTTGTCGTTCTCTGCATAGCCAGGATTTCTGCACAGGAACCCAAACCCCAGTGTTGTGCCCGCTTTATACTCGTGATTGGTAGTGGTGGTGGTGGTGGTGGTGGTGGTAGGTCCAAGAACTTAGACCACCCCTGATCCTAAGGTGTTTATATCCTAGCATGACACCATCTCTCATATAGATCAGCTCCTCCGTTATTGATTACCTCCTTGTTCAGCCATCAGCTATATCTCCTGATCACCCCCTCCATGCACATGCACACCTAGCAGATGGGAGCATGCATATACTTCACATAGGACATAACTGCTACCAGACATATCTTTTGTGAATAGAAGGATCAGGCACGTTGATATCCATTTGACTGATACACCCGTGACATGGCCGCCGGTGTAGCCGTCAGTCGCATACATTTTCCAAACCTTATTTCTCACAGCTGCTTTTCGTTACAGGATGGTAAACACAGAAGGTTCCTATGGAATGACAGCAAGCAGAGATCTTGGAGTATAGGTATATATAGAATAGTGTATAGCCTATGCTAATATACAGGACTGGAAGGGGATTGTACACAGTGAGTGAAGAGGCTTGTGTCGGAGAACATCGTGTCCCTTTAAGCTTTACAAATCTCTGGTGTAACAGGCTGTGCTTGTCCCCCTGTGCCATCTGCTTCCCTTTCATGCTAATGCAGTGTGACAGATCTGACAGATGGGCACAAGGGGTTACAGCTCCTCCGTCTAATGATGAGACATTCCTCTAATTGAACGCGGTTCAGGCGGAGCAGGAACATTACCCAAATATCTGCAGAAGAGGCCTCCTAATATGTGACATGGTGAGATGTGCTGCGGGGCGGGCCCAGGACTGACTGCCAGAAGTGCGGCACCACCGCAATATACTTTATTAGTACTTATTAGTATTACTATGCACTATAGATAATTTATACAATGTCCGATCTTGCTTATCAATACGTGACGTGACAGGGCTGGATTCAGGTTTATGTGGCCCTTGAATGACAGGTTAAAGGAATTATTCAGATTTAGAAAAAACACTATAGATAGACACTATAGATACTTTCTTCAGTAAACAGCACCACCCTTTGTCCTTAGGTTGTGTGTGGTATTACAATTCAGCTCCACCCACTTGACTGACAGTGGCCTAACTAGAGTCACTGCAAATTTTGGTCCTAGTTCCATCCCACTGCTACAACTCAAAGGGAACAAATATCATCATACTGTTACTAAAGAAGTCCCAGTATATCAAGACCGACATTACCAATGTTACCATTATACAATAATACCACCATACCATGATCACTATAATAACTGCATACTGTTACTGAATTAAAAAATACAGCTATACGCAGGTTCTGCAAAATGTATAAGTTATTACAGTGCAGTTACATTCAGGGACTACAGGTGATATCTCCTTTAACTGCGATTGTTCACTTTTCCTTCCCACATAGTAGAACTTTGTGTCGCAAATCATATATAGGCCCTCTCTGTGTCCACATATAGTACCTAGGCCCTTCTGTGCCTTATACAGTGGATAGTCCCCCTACTTGCCTCTATATAGTAGTTAGGGCTCCTCCATGCCCCTATGTAGTAGATACCCCCCCCCCCCCCCCGTGTGCTTTCACATATAGTAGATCGGCCAATATAGGCCCCTATATAAATAATAGGCCCCCTCTGTACCCTCATGTAGTAGTTATTGCCCCTCTCTATCTCCATGTAGCAGATAGGTCCCCTCTGTGCCCTCATATAGTAGTTATGGCCCCTCTCTGTCTCCATGTTCATTCTTCAGCGCGGAGAGACAGGGAGAGAGAAGGCGAGAGGAGGACAGGGAGGCTGGCGGGATTCCTCCAGTTTTGCTCCATGTGCACGGAGTCCTAGACCTCTCTGTGCCACAATACATTAGTCAGGCCTTTTCTGTGCTTCAATATAGTATTAGGCCCACCTATGTACCCCCACATAGAAGTTGGCCTACTCTTTGCCTTTGGCTGTCCAGGCATGATGGGAGTTGTAGTTTTCCAACAGCTGGAAAGCCAAATGTTTCCCCATCCCTGCTACAATGCAGTCTGCACTTGAGGCACTCCACCAGTTGTGAAACTACAACTCCCAGCATGCCCTGACCACTTGGACTTCCACACATTGTAGTTGCAGAACTGCTGCAGTGCCGCAGGACGAAGAAAAAAAAAACTGAAGGGATGAAGTAATATTCAATATATCAACACAAAGATAATGTAGGATTGTTGCAGCCAGTGCACCACGTGACACCACAAACCCAATCAAGCGTTTGGAACGGCGCTGAGCGCTGACGTCACCACAACGCGTACCGCGGTGGATGCCGGGTGTTGTAGTTTCAACGCAAAAACAGACTTCCCGGACGTCAGGAGGGGAGTAAACAGCTCGGAGCTGGAGTCCCGGGGCAACGGGAGCCCCGGGATAGGGGGATGGGGAACTGCCTGTCATCACAGACTGCAGATGATCTCTCCCTGCTCAACGATTCAGATGGGGCTAGTCTGCCCGGGGAGCCCCCACCTCCATACCAGGTGATCGCCTCCTCCATCATCATCATATAACGTAGTCACTGTATGGAAGGATGTGGCTGCCTATAGGTGTCATGGGGCTATGTCTGCTCTCTTATAAGCCTACAGCTGCCTGTGTGTGGCTCCACTCCCCATAGTGTGTGATGTCAGTGTACTGCAGTGTGACGTCATCAGGGTCTGATGTCATCAGATGCAGCTGTCAGTCTTAGGGAACAATACACTAGCATGGTGAGTTCTGATATACAGCACTAAGTTGTATTTATTTAGAGGGGTCTATAGATAGTATTGGAGGCTTGGTCATGGAAAATAGCCACACAAATCTAAGCTTAAAGTGATGTACTATAAGGCTCGGTCTGAAGCACTGGAGGCGGGACGATTAGAATCACTGGAGCCATATCATAGAGAGGCGGCGGCTTCCTCCCACTAGGGGTGGGTCGGCCTGCCTCCAGTGCTTCAGCCCGGGCCTTATGGTACATTCACTTTAATTCTATCAACCCTATCACCCTTGACTTTTTATATATTTTCAGGAGCGGGAGTCGGTTCCTGTATATCACCCCACACCCAGCCAGACCCGCCTTGCTACACAGCTGACCGAAGAGGAACAGGTATGGATCGCCCAGAGGATCGGCCTTATACAGCACCTACCGAAAGGCCGATATGACCCAGGGTCCGAACCCTCCGAGAAGAAACCAAAAGAGTGAGTGATGTTATACTGTACTGCTATATTACATACCATAATGCTGCCCCCCATATGCAAGAATATAACTACTATAATAAACAACAGTAGAGGTAAGTCGGCACCACAATAACAGAATGCACTAATTCGGAAAATCCACTGACACTTCGCAGGGTGCCACCTTAAACAGCACAACAGTCTAATATATGTAATATAGAAAGAGACGGGAACTCACCGCAATGAAGTTTTCTCTTTATTTCATACTTGGTGTGCAGCTAGAAAGGGAGGATGGGTGGTATGGGGGACGCGTACTTTCCCTCCCTAGCTGCACACCACGTATGAAATAAAGAGAAAACTTCATTGCGGTGAGTGCCCCGTCTCTTTCTATATTACGTATAACTACTATAATACTGCCTCCTATATACAAGAATATAACTACTATAATACTGCTCCTATATACAAGAATATAACTACTATAATACTGCTCCTATATACAGGGATATAACTACTATAATACTGCTCCTATATACAAGAATATAACTACTATAATACTGCTCCTATATACAGGAATATACCTACTATAATACTGCCTCCTATATACAAGAATATAACTACTATAATACTGCTCCTATATACAAGAATATAACTACTATAATACTGCTCCTATATACAAGAATATAACTACTATAATACTGCTCCTATATACAAGAATATAACTACTATAATACTGCTCCTATATACAAGAATATAACTACTACAATACTGCTCCTATATACAAGAATATAACTACTACAATACTGTCCCCTATATACAGGAATATAACTACTATAATACTGTCCCCTATATACAGGAATATAACTACTATAATACTGCTCCTATATACAAGAATATAACTACTATAATACTGCTCCTATATACAAGAATATAACTACTATAATACTGCTCCTATATACAAGACTATAACTACTATAATACTGCTCCTATATACAAGAATATAACTGCTATAATACTGCTCCTACATACAAGAATATAACTACTATAATACTGCTCCTATATACAAGAATATAACTACTATAATAGTATTGTGGAAGAAGTGTGAAGTAGCAGTAGCACTCACCCGTAATTTGCAGCTTTATGACTTTATTAGGTCCACGGTAAGCGGGGATGGGAAGGGATTAGGTGCATAAGCGTCCTGGAACGGCCGTTTCGGGGACACACCCCCTTTGTCGACCAGGTGCACCTATAATACTTCTCCTATATACAGGAATATAACTACTATAACACTGCTCCTATATACAAGAATATAACTACTATAATACTGCTCCTATATACAGGAATATAACTACTATAATACTGCTCCTATATACAAGAATATAACTACTATAATACTGCCCCTATATACAAGAATATAACTACTATAATACTGCTCCTATATACAGGAATATAACTACTATAATACTGCTCCTATATACAAGAATATAACTACTATAATACTGCTCCTATATACAGGAATATAAATACTATAATACTGCCCCTATATACAAGAATATAACTACTATAATACTGCCTCCTATATACAAGAATATAACTACTATAATACTGCCCCCTATATACAGGAATATAACTACTATAATACTGCTCCTATGTACAAGAATATAACTACTATAATACTGCTCCTATGTACAAGAATATAACTACTATAATACTACCCCCTATATACAGGAATATAACTACTATAATACTGCTCCTATATACAGGAATATAACTACTATAATACTGTCCCCTGTATACAGGTAGTTGTAATGTCTGGGGCCGGTGCTGTTTGTTTCTGCAGGTGTGTGATCTGTATGATGGATTTCGTCAGTGGGGATCCGGTCCGCTTCCTGCCTTGTATGCACGTCTACCACATGGAGTGTATAGATAACTGGCTGATGCGGTCATTCACGTGTCCGTCCTGCATGGAGCCGGTGGACGCTGCTCTGCTCTCCTCCTATGAGACCAGCTGAACAGATGACATCACGCCGATGTATGATGTCATGATAACCGCAGAACAAATCACGGGCCCCCATGGTCTGTGCATTAAAGTTATGCTTAGTGCTCCGGCCATCCAGTGGGACGTTGCTGCTTCTTGAGTGGGGACGGGATGGCGGAGACTGGGGCTTCCCGCCTGCATTGACTGTAATAACTGGAATGTGAGCAGACTGAGCCGAGGATCCTTCCCTCTCTGCATAGAGGGTGAGGAGACGTCATGTATCTGGGGACTCATCTCCCCAGGCGCCGCGGTCTGGAGGACCCTCATCTTGCAGTGATTGTATTCATCTTCCACCCTCAGAGGGGACATTGTGGTCTTCATACTGACACCAAATAGCCTGTGTGAGAGTCCTGCAGAGTACGAGGTGGTGGCATGACTCTCGCACATCACAGGGAGGGCAGTGTTTAGGGTTCAGACATTTAAAGGGCACCTGTCACCAAGAGCACTTTACTCCTCCCATTTTTTCCACAGCAAAAAAAAAAATCCCTCAAGCTTAGTCCCCACATGGGTAGTCGCCCAGCTTTCCCAGAGCCCTGAGCTGCAAGTCTGCCTTGTTTTATAGTGATAGAGTAGTGAGCTGTGTAAGAAGACCAGGGTTGGGCATATACCAAATGACCCTAGTATGACTCTCATTATACCGGATAGGAGAGGTCACCCAGCTTTCCCAGGTATCTGAATGGAAAATCTGCCATAAGCTAATTTCTTGTTGGAGTAGGGGAGTGCTGTTTAATTGTGTCGCTTGTTATGTACCCTAATAAAGCTGAGCTAGTGGGTCTACGAAGTGCCAAGCTTCATCAGCCATTGTACCACATCCTGAGTTACATCCTGTATTATACTCCAGAGCTGCACTCACTATTCTGCTGGTGGGGTCACTGTGTACGTACATTACATTACTTATTCTGTACTGATCCTGAGTTACATCCTGTATTATACTCCAGAGCTGCACTCTCTATTCTGCTGGTGGGGTCACTGTCTACATACATTACTGATCCTGAGTTACATCCTGTATTATACTCCAGAGCTGCACTCTCTATTCTGCTGGTGGGGTCACTGTCTACATACATTACTGATCCTGGGTTACATCCTGTATTATACTCCAGAGCTGCACTCTCTATTCTGCTGGTGGGGTCACTGTGTACATACATTACATTACTGATCCTGGGTTACATCCTGTATTATACTCCAGAGCTGCACTCTCTATTCTGCTGGTGGGGTCACTGTGTACATACATTACATTACTGATCCTGAGTTACATCCTGTATTATACTCCAGAGCTGCACTCACTATTCTGCTGGTAGGGTCACTGTGTACATACATTACTGATCCTGTACTGATCCTGAGTTACATCCTGTTTTATACTCCCGAGCTGCACTCACTATTCTGCTGGTGGGGTCACTGTGTACATTCATTACATTACTTATCCTGTACTGATCCTGAGTTACACCCTGTATTATACTCCAGAGCTGCACTCACTATTCTGCTGGTGGGGTCACTGTGCACATACATTACATTACTTATCCTGTACTGATCCATGTTCATACCATACTTGTAAATCACTTCATTTGCTAACAACGTCTCCTTAAAGCTTATCTGTGATGACGACCCGCTGCCAGATCCTGTTTGAATTCCACTACTCCGGTGGGAGTTTGGGTCTCCATGGCGACAACCCCCATGCTGATCCAGTGTTTGTGTGTGGGGTATCGCATGCATTACAGTTTTATGCGCGTTCATCGCCATAGAGATCCTTGTGATCCGGCAGCGGGCCATCAAAACAGGTACACTCGAAATTCTCCCTTTCCTGCATTCTGCTGTCCTAGGTTTAGTCTGTCCTTAGTAACGGAGACCAAGACAAAACACAGGAAGTGGGCGGGGCTTAGCTATTACCATGTGCAGGATTGACAGCAAGCTTGGATTGTGTAACTGCATTTTGTCAGAATTTGTTGGTTTTTGTTTGTCCACCCGTCTCTTGATGATTGACCACAAGTTCTCAATGGGATTAAGATCTGGGGAGTTTCCAGGCCATGGAGCCAAAATCTCTATGTTTTGTTCCCTGAGCCATTTAGTTATCACCTTTGCTTTATGGCAAGGTGCTCCATCATGCCGGAAAAGGCATTGTTGATCGCCAAACTGCTCTTGGACGGTTGGGAGAAGTTGTTCTTGGAGGACATCTGGTACCATTCTTTATTCATGGATGTGTTTTTAGGTAAGACTGTGGGAGAGCCGATTCCCTTGGCTGAGAGGCAACCCCCCACATGAATGGTTTCAGGATGCTTTACAGTTGGCATGAGACAAGACTGGTGGTAGCGCTCACCTCGTCTTCTCCCAATAAGCTGTTTTCCAGATGTCCCAAACAATCGGAAAGGGGACTCATCAGAGAAAATGACTTTCCCCCAGTCCTCAGCAGTCCACTCCTTGTACCTTTTTGCAGAATATCAGTCTGTCCCTGATGTTTTTTCTGGAGAGAAGTGGCTTCTTTGCTGCCCTCCTTGAGACCAGGCCTTGCTCCAAGAGTCTCCGCCTCACAGTGCATGCAGATGCCCTCACACCTGCCTGCTGCCATTCCTGAGCAAGCTCTGCACTGCTGGTAGCCCGATCCCGCAGCTGAAACACTTTAAAGGGCCCTATTCCACAGTAACGATAATCGTTCGGTGAAATAGAGAGAACGATCAGCCGATGATCGTGTCATCGGCTGATCGTTCATTTAGGGCCAGACCTAAAATCATCGTTCCCCCACCGCGCATCGTTACGGTTGAATACGATTTGAATTACGGTTGAATACGATTTCAGAAGCGCAGCATCATACATTACCTGTCAGGTCTTCTTCTCTGCGCTGTCTTCATCCCCGGGTCCCACGCGCTCTATCTTCCGAATGGCCGGTCAGCTGACGGAGCGCTCAGCCAATCACAGGCCGGGACCGCCGCGGCCTGTGATTGGCTGAGTGTGGCCTGTCAGCTGACCGGCCATTCAAAAGATAGAGCGCGCGGGACCCGGGCATGAAGACAGTGCAGAGAAGAAGACCTGACAGGTAATGTATGATGCTGCAAGGACATCGGACCTTGCTCAACGATCATTGGGCCGTGGAATAGGCCCAGTAAATGAGCGGCGATCCAGCAGATCGCCACTCGTTTACATCGTTGATCGGGCCCTTCTCGGCCCGTGGAATAGGACCCAAAGAGATGGTCCTGGCGCTTGCTGGTCTTTCTTGGGCACCCTGGAGCCTTTTTCCTTGAAGTTCTTGATGATACGATAGATTGTTGACTGAGGTGCAATCTTTCTAGCTGCGATACTCTTCCCTGTTAGGCCATTTTTGTGCAGTGCAATGATGACTGCACGTGTTTCTTTAGAGATAACCATGGTTAACAGAAGAGAAACAATGATGCCAAGCACCAGCCTCCTTTTAAAGTGTCCAGTGGTGTCATTCTTACTTAATCATGACAGATTGATCTCCAGCCCTGTCCTCATCAACACCCACACCTGTGTTAATGGAGCAATCACTGAAACGATGTTAGCTGGTCCGTTTAAGGCAGGGCTGCAATGATGTTGAAATTGTGTTTTGGGGGATAAAGTTCATTTTCTAGGTAAATATTGACTTTGTTAGTAATTGCTGTTAAGCTGATCACTCTTTATAACATTCTGGCGTATATGCAAATTGCCATTTTAAAAACTAAATCAGACTTTGTAAAAATTAATATTTGTATCATTCTCAAAACTTTTGGCCATGACTGTACAACTCCCAGCATGTTCTGTTGGGGCTTGCTGGAATTTGTAGTTTTGCCAAAGTTTATGATGTGCAGAATTGAGCACACAGGTGTAAGTAAAGTTTTATTCCAGAATCAGCGCCACTCCTTGCCCTCAGTTTGTGTGTGGTATTACAGCTGCTCCATTCACTTCAATGGAACTGAGCTGAAGTACCACACCCAAACTGAGGACAGGAGGGGAAACTGTTTCTGGAAAGACGCAGCCATGTTTTTTTCAGCCTGGAGAACCCCTTTAACCACTGCCATTAGCTCTCAACACCACCTTGTGTATCCACCATTTGTTGCGACACATGTACCCAGGTGACATACAATAAACTGTGCGTCTGCGCCTTGCACTATGGCGACGTGTTGTCTTTCTTGTACTCATTGTTTCTTTTATCACAGGGCAAAAATTTTATTTGAATCTGAGTAAAAATCGGTCCTCTCCATCGCTTCCGAAGTCACAGTCTTGGGTTTTGTCCCTTGTGCCCTATGCAATAGCTGCCCTATATCCCATGCAATAACTGCCCTATGTCCTATTCTCTAACTGCCCTATGTAATAACTGCCCTATGTCCTATTCAATAACTGCTCTGTCTTATGCTATAACTGCCCTATGTCCTATGCAATAACTGCTCTATGTCTTATGTTATAACTGCCCTATGTAATAACTGCCCTGTGTCCTATGTAATAACTGCCCTATGTCCTATGCTATAACTGCCCTATGTAAAAACTGTCCTATGTTCTATGCTATAACTACCCCATGTAATAACTGCTCTATGTCCTATGCTATAACTGCCCTATGTAATAACTGCTCTATGTCCTATGCTATAACTGCCCTATGTCCTATTCTCTAACTGCCCTGTGTCCTATGCTATAACTGCCCTATACTATAACTGCCTTATGTCCTATGCTATAACTGCCCTATGTAATAACTGCTCTATGTCCTATTCTCTAACTGCCCTGTGTCCTATGCTATAACTGCCCTATGTCCTATTCTCTAACTGCCCTATGTCCTATGCTATAACTGCCCTATGTAATAACTGTTCTATGTCCTATGCTATAACTGCCCTATGTAATAACTGCCCTATGCAATAACTGCTGTCTTATGCTATAACTGCCCTATGTCCTATTCTCTAACTGCCCTATGTCTTATGCTATAACTGCCCTATGTAATAACTGCCCTATGTCCTATGTAATAACTGCTCTATGTCATATGCTATAACTGCCATATGTCCTATGCTATAACTGCCCTATGTTCTATGCTATAACTGCCCTATATAATAACTGCCCTATGTCCTATGCTATAACTGCCCTATGTAATAACTGCCCTATGTCCTATGCTATAACTGCCCTATGTAATAACTGCCCTATGTCCTATGCAATAACTGCTCTATGTAATAACTGCCCTATGTCCTATGCTATAACTGCTCTATGTCATATGCTATAACTGCCCTATGTAATAACTGCCCTATATTTTATGCAATAACTGCCCTATGTCCTATTCTCTAACTGCCCTGTTTCCTATGCTATAACTGCCCTATGTCCTATTCTCTAACTGCCCTATGTCCTATGCTATAACTGCCCTATGTAATAACTGCTCTATGTCCTATGCTATAACTGCCCTATGTAATATGCTATAACTGCCCTATGTAATAACTGCCCTATGTCCTATTCTCTAACTGCCCTGTTTCCTATGCTATAACTGCCCTATGTCCTATTCTCTAACTGCCCTATGTAATAACTGCTCTATGTCCTATGCTATAACTGCCCTGTTTTATGCTATAACTGCCCTATGTAATATGCTATAACTGCCCTATGTAATAACTGCCCTATGCTATAACTGCCCTATGTCCTATTCTCTAACTTCCCTATGTCCTATGCTATAACTGCCCTATCAGGGCTCCAGATGGCGACCAAAATGGTCGCCAATGCGACTGACATTTTGCAAATGGCGCCCAGATTTATTAATCTGGGCGCCATTTGCGACTGGCCCCGGCGGCGGCGCGCTGTCTCTTTAAGTATCCCCGGCTGATGCGCGGCTGCCGGGGGTGTCCCATCCTATCCCCGGCAGCGCGGTGCATCAGTGAGCTGCCTGGGGCCCTGACTTCCGGCACAGGAAGTGCACGTCAGAGACGCTTCCTGTGTCAGAAGTCACAGCCCCGGCGTACAGGGAGCTCACTGATGCGCCGTGCTGCCGGGGATAGGACGGGACACCCCCGGCAGCCGCGCATCAGCCGGGGACAGCGCCTGAAGAAGAAGAGGATCGCCGGGGGAGCGGGTTGTCAGGTGAGTTTGTGTGTTTATTTTTTTTAAATACTGCTTAGCATAGAGGAAAGGGGGGGGGGGCATCTATAATGGGGGGGAAGAGAAGGGGGGGCATCTATAATGGGGGGAGAGGGGGCCATCTATAAGGGGAGGGGGTATCTATAAGGGGGGGAGAAGAGGGGGCATCTATAATGGGGGGGAGGAGGGGGCATCTATAATGGGGGGGAGGAGGGGGCATCTATAATGGGGGGAGGAGGGGGCATCTATAATGGGGGGGAGGAGCGGGCATCTATAATGGGGGGGAGAGGGGGCATCTATAATGGGGGTAGAGGGGGTCATCTATAAGGGGAGGGGGTATCTATGAGGGGGCATCTATAATGGGGGGGAGAGGGGGCATCTATAATGGGGGTAGAGGGGGTCATCTATAAGGGGAGGGGGCCATCTATAAGTGTAGGGCAAACTGGCTGCAGACACTGGGAGATAGATATATGCACAATTATTATTATCAGGGCCCCTCAGGTGTCTGTATTGTAGGGGGTCACTTGCATTAGTCACTAGGTGAGAGATATATCTATCTATATACACATCTTGTGGGGGGTCACTATGGCTGCAGTCATAAGTCTAGCTCAGTATGTATAGACTGTTGCAAGCTTTTAAAGGGAACCTGTCACCCCCGGTGACGGGGTGACAGGCTCCCAACCCCCCGTTAGAGCCCCCTATACTCACCTCATCGCGCCGGGTCCCGCTTCTGAAGATGGCCGGGTCACGGAGATCTCAGCCGCTGCAGCCCGACGCGCACACTGAGAGATGAGTCCAACGCTCATAGAGAATGACGGAGCGATGGACTCTCCCATCATTCTCTATGAGCGTTGGACTCATCTCTCAGCGCACGCCGGGCTGCAGCGGCTGAGATCTCCGTGACCCGGCCATCTTCAGAAGCGGGACCCGGCGCGATGAGGTGAGTATAGGGGGCTCTAACGGGGGGTTGGGAGCCTGTCACCCCGGCACGGGGGTCGACAGGTTCCCTTTAAGTTCAAGTTCAGAAGAGTAAGCCTCATTAAAAGGCTAGCCAAGTGAAGCTGAAGTACTGAGTCAGACTGTATATGGTTGTCAAGTTGCAAGTTTCCATGTTGAACGTTTTCAAACTAAGAAAAGAAAGGATCTAAAGGAGGAGGAGGCTGCTGTGGCCTCTGCACACAGTAAGTCCCATTTAACATAACATTAATTTTACATGGTTTAAAATGTTGGCGACCAAATATTCTATTTGGCGCCTAAATTTTTCAGGTTAGTAGCCAATGGCTCCCAGGTAAATTTTTTAGTCTGGAGCCCTGCCTATGTCCAATTCTCTAACTTCCCTATGTCCTATGCTATAACTGCCCTATGCAATAACTGCTGTCTTATGCTATAACTGCCCTATGTAATAACTGCCCTATATCCTATGCTATAACTGCCCTAAGTCCTATTCAATAACTGCTCTGTCTTATGCTATAACTGCCCTATGTAATAACTGTCCTATGCTATAACTGCCCTATGTAAAACTGCTCTATGTTCTATGCTATAACAACCCCATGTAATAACTGCTCTATGTAATAACTGCCCTGTGTCCTATGCTATAACTGCCCTGTGTAATAACTGCTCTATGTCCTATGCTATAACTGTCCTATGTCCTATTCTCTAACTGCCCTATACTATAACTGCCCCATGTAATAACTGCCCTATATCCTATGCTATACCTGCCCTATGTAATAACTGCCCTATGTCCTATTCAATAACTGCTCTGTCTTATGCTATAACTGCCCTATGTAATAACTGCCCTATGTCCTATGCTATAACTGCCCTAAGTCCTATTCAATAACTGCTCTGTCTTATGCTATAACTGCCCTATGTAATAACTGTCCTATGCTATAACTGCCCTATGTAAAACTGCTCTATGTTCTATGCTATAACAACCCCATGTAATAACTGCTCTATGTAATAACTGCCCTGTGTCCTATGCTATAACTGCCCTGTGTAATAACTGCTCTATGTCCTATGCTATAACTGTCCTATGTCCTATTCTCTAACTGCCCTATACTATAACTGCCCCATGTAATAACTGCCCTATATCCTATGCTATACCTGCCCTATGTAATAACTGCCCTATGTCCTATTCAATAACTGCTCTGTCTTATGCTATAACTGCCCTATGTAATAACTGCCCTATGTCCTATGCTATAACTGCCCTATGTAATAACTGCCCTATGCAATAACTGCTGTCTTATGCTATAACTGCCCTATGTAATAACTGCTCTATGTCCTATGCTATAACTGCCCTATGCAAAAACTCCTGTCTTATGCTATAACTGCCCTATGCAATAACTTCCCTATGCAATAACTGCTGTCTTACGCTATAACTGCCCTATGTAATAACTGCCCTATGTCCTATACTATAACTGCCCCATGCAATAACTGCTCTATGTCATATGCTATAACTGCCCTATGTAATAACTGCCCTATGTAATAACTGCTCTATGTCCTATGCTATAACTGCCCTATGTAATAACTGCCCTATATCCTTTGCAATAACTGCCCTATGTCCTGTTCTCTAACTGCCCTGTGTCCTATGCTATAAGTGCCCTATGTCCTATTCTCTAACTGCCCTATGTCCTATGCTATAACTGCCCTATGTAAAAACTGCTCTATGTCCTATATAATAACTGCTCTATGTCCTATGCTATAACTGCCCTATGTAATAACTGCTCTATGTCCTATGCTATAACTGCCCTATATCCTATGCAATAAGTGCCCTATGTCCTATGCAATAACTGCCCTATGTAATAACTGCGCTATGTCCTATGCTATAACTGCCCTATGTCCTATTCTCTAACTGCCCTGTGTCCTATGCTATAACTGCCCTATGTAATAACTGCCCTATGTCCTATGCTATAACTGCCCTATGTAATAACTGCTCTATGTCCTATGCTATAGCTGCCCTATGTAATAACAGGTCTATGTCCTATGCTATAAATGCTCTATGTAATAACTGCACTATGTCCTATGCAATAACTGCCCTATGTTCTATGCTATAACTGCCCTACGTAATAACTGCCCTATGTCCTATGCTAAAACTGCCCTATATCCTATGCAATAAGTGCCCTATGTCCTATGCAATAACTGCCCTATGTCATAACTGCCCTATGTAATAACTGCGCTATGTCCTATGCAATAACTGCCCTATGTAATAACTGCGCTATGTCCTATGCTATAACTGCCCTATGTCCTATTCTCTAACTGCCCTGTGTCCTATGCTATAACTGCCCTATGTAATAACTGCCCTATGTCCTATGCTATAACTGCCCTATGTAATAACTGCTCTATGTCCTATGCTATAGCTGCCCTATGTAATAACAGGTCTATGTCCTATGCTATAAATGCTCTATGTAATAACTGCACTATGTCCTATGCTATAACTGCCCTACGTAATAACTGCCCTATGTCCTATGCTAAAACTGCCCTATGCAATAACTGCTCTATGTCCTATGCTATAACTGCCCTATGTAATAACTGCTCTGTCATATGCTATAACTGCCCTATGTCCTATCCTATAACTGCCCTATGGTTTAACTGCCCTTTGTAATAACTGCCCTATGTCCTATGCTATAACTGCTCTATGTCCTATGCTATAACTGCCATATGTCCTATTCTCTAACTGCCCTATGCTATAACTACCCCATGTAATAACTGCCTTATGTCCTATGCAATAAGTGCCCAATGTCCTATTCTCTAACTGCCCTATGTCCTATGCAATAACTGCCCTATGTAATAACTGCTCCATGTCCTATTCTCTAACTGCCCTATGTAATAATTGCCCTATGTCCTATGCAATAACTGCCCTATTCTCTAACTGCCCTATGTCCTATGCAATAACTGCCCTATGTAATAACTGCCCTATGCTATAAATGGCCTATGCAATAACTGCCCTATGCTGTAGGAAGGGTGCGGTTTTAGTTCACAGTGACTGGTCACATGACACACTCCCACCCTGAGTGACCCCAGATTGAAGGTTTTGGATTGACTGATGTGTATTTCACAAGTTTTCCTCCAGGTCTGAACAGGAGCAAACTGTGTACATTCCATGCCATGTCTTTCCGGAGTTACAGCCATTTCCCTGTGAGACCAGAGAGAGGTATCGGTGTGGGCCGTATCCAGACCCCAAGCAGTATAATGCAACGTCCATTTATTATATACCCAACCCCATAGTCATGAGATGGCTCTGCTGACTGTGACACAGACTACACAGCAAAGAATTTTATATAGGTTCAGAGAGACCCTGTCAGAGAGACTGCAGATACAGACCCCCAAATGTAACAGACAGCAGATATAGACCCCTATGTAACAGACTGCAGATACAGACTGCTATGTAACAGGCTGCAGATACAGACCCCTACGTAACAGACTGCAGATACAGCCCCTATGTAACAGACTGCAGATACAGACCCCTATGTAACAGACAGCAGATACAGACCCCTACGTAACAGACTGCAGATACAGGCCCCTATGTAACAGGCTGCAGATACAGGCCCCTATGTAACAGGCTGCAGATACAGGCCCCTATGTAACAGGCTGCAGATACAGACCCCTATGTAACAGACTGCAGATACAGACCCCTACGTAACAGGCTGCAGATACAGACCCCTACGTAACAGGCTGCAGATACAGACCCCTACGTAACAGGCTGCAGATACAGACCCCTACGTAACAGGCTGCAGATACAGACCCCTACGTAACAGGCTGCAGATACAGGCCCCTATGTAACAGGCTGCAGATACAGGCCCCTATGTAACAGGCTGCAGATACAGGCCCCTATGTAACAGGCTGCAGATACAGGCCCCTATGTAACAGGCTGCAGATACAGCCCCCTATGTAACAGACTGCAGACACAGACCTCTATGTAACAGACTGCAGACAGACGCCTATGTAACAGACTGCAGACACAGACCCCTATGTAACAGACTGCAGATACAGGCCCCTATGTAATAGGCTGCAGATACAGACTGCTATGTAACAGGCTGCAGATACAGGCCCCTATGTAACAGACTGCAGACAGACGCCTATGTAACAGACTGCAGACACAGACCCCTATGTAACAGACTGCAGATACAGGCCCCTATGTAATAGGCTGCAGATACAGACTGCTATGTAACAGACTGCAGACACAGACCTCTATGTAACAGACTGCAGACAGACGCCTATGTAACAGACTGCAGACACAGACCCCTATGTAACAGACTGCAGATACAGGCCCCTATGTAATAGGCTGCAGATACAGACTGCTATGTAACAGGCTGCAGATAC
Source organism: Dendropsophus ebraccatus (assembly GCF_027789765.1). Lineage (NCBI taxonomy): Eukaryota > Metazoa > Chordata > Amphibia > Anura > Hylidae > Dendropsophus > Dendropsophus ebraccatus. Next base: position 214,318,841 of record NC_091454.1, on the reverse strand, counting down.
AGGCCCCTATGTAACAGACTGCAGACAGACGCCTATGTAACAGACTGCAGACACAGACCCCTATGTAACAGACTGCAGATACAGGCCCCTATGTAATAGGCTGCAGATACAGACTGCTATGTAACAGACTGCAGACACAGACCTCTATATAACAGACTGCAGACAGACGCCTATGTAACAGACTGCAGACACAGACCCCTATGTAACAGGCTGCAGATACAGGCCCCTATGTAACAGACTGCAGATACAGCCCCCTATGTAACAGACTGCAGATACAGCCCCAATGTAACAGACTATAGATACAGCCCCCTATGTAACAGACTGCAGACACAGACCCCTATGTAACAGACTATAGATACAGCCCCCCATTGTAATCTAGACTACAAACAGACCTCCATATAATATAGACTCCAGTGACCTCCAATGTAATATATTCCCCAAATAGACGCCTAGGTCATGCAAACAACCTATATGCAATACAGACCCCCAATGTAATACAGACTCCTGACACTGACCTGTCTCACATTCATCTCAAGGGGACAGTATGTCTATTGTTGTCTATGTCCATGAGTCTTGCTGTAAAGCATGTCACTAAATGCTGTTAAGAACAGCTCAGGCAAGATGGCAGCCTCCATAACAATGTACAAAAAGTTAAATAAAAAAAAATTACATTCAGAAAATAGACACAGATTATAATAAAAGAACAAGTTTTAGTATCTGACTCCAATTGGTGAAAGAAAATTTAGGTGACACATTCCCTTTAACCCCTTCCCGCACGAGGAACGTCCTCGTGCGGGTGGAGGAGTTCAGAGCGGGTCCCGGGTGATGCATGTAGCCCGGGCTATTAGCGGGCACGGTCCAATCGCCGTGCCCACTAATTAAGTATTCAGATGCAGCTGTCAAAGTTGACAGCTGCATCTGAATACTTTATTTAAGCCTTCCCTGGTGTCTAGTGGCGTGGATCGCCCCCTGTATATCCTATACAGCATAGATCTCTATGAGAGATCAGTGTGCATATACTAGAAGTATATGTATTAAAAAAAAAAAAAAAAAAAAAAAGTGTTAAGAAAAAGCCCCCTCCCCTAATAAGTTTGAATCACCCCCCTTTTCCCATGTTATAAATAAAAATAAATAAACATGTTTTGTATCGCCGTGTGCGTAATCGCCCGAACTATTAATTAATCACATTCCTGATCTCGCACGGTAAACGGTGTAAGCGCCAAAAAATCCCAAAGTGCAAAATTGCGCATTTTTGGTCACATCAAATCCAGAAAAATTGTAATAAAAAGGGATCAAAAAGTCGTATATGTGCAGTCAAGGTACCGATAGAAAGAACGCATCATGGCGCAAAAAATGACACCTGACACAGCCCCATAGACCAAAGGATAAAAGCGCTATAAGCCTGGGAAGGGAGCGATTTTAAGGAACATATTTATGTTAACAATGGTTTGAATTTTTTTACAATCAAATAAAATAAAGTTATACATGTTATATATCGTTGTAATGGCAATAACTTGAGAAACATATACAACATGTCCGTTTTTCCATAGGACACACGGCGTAAAAACAAACCCATATAAGGCCCCCCCCCCCCCCGTTTTTTTTTTTCTTTTTTTCAATTTCACTGCGCATATAATTATTTTCTAGTTTTGCAGCATATTTTATGCAAAAATTCAGCCTGTCATTGCAAAGTACAATTAGTGACAAAAAAATTAGGGCTCATGTGGGTCTGTAGGTGTAAAAATGCAAGTGCTATGGCCTTTAAGCACAAGGAGGAAAAAACTAAAATGCAAAAATGAAAATTAGCCCGATCCAAAAAGGGTTAATGTACTATAGACCCCATATGCAGAACCTCATCATGGTATGGTGCCACCCTAGGCTGTGGCCCTCCAGTGTCTAGTGGTAAATGTGGCCCTGGTCAGCCATATGAAACCTATAGAAGACATTGATGTCTTCTTACTAGCTACAATGCCACAACCTACACAGTAAGCTTAGACTAGACAGTCCAGAAAAGCAGTGGATCTACCACTGCAGCTCAGCCTGTCTGATAAATGTTCTGCATCTGCAGACTGTCACACCAACGTTCCTGGGATCTCTCCAGCATGGACATATGTGCGCTCTTTATAGTATATGGCGGTTGGGTAGCTGTCATCCCTACTGAATGACATTGTTGCCTTAGCCAATCAGTGGCCTGGGCAGTCTTGTGCCCTCCAGTGATTGGCCCTAGCAGTAAATCCATTTTATCAATATGTTAATTAGGTGGTTTGATGCCCAGGGGGCGGGACTACAGTCCTCGAAGTACCTTTTCATATACATTCGTCAGGGTCTCTGCAGTGATCAGCGGCCCACCATATACTGATATAGCTCTGCTGACCCAGACTACACAGCAAACTATGTAATATAGGCCCCAAATGTAACACACACTGCAGATGTACACCCCTTGTAGAATGGCAGATTCCTAATGTATTATACATCCTGAACAGAGCCCATGTCATAAAGACCCCCATCTAATAGATTTCAAACTCAGACCCCTAATACAGTAATACAGACCCCATACCCTGCTGTGGTTTGGATCACCAGAGGCTAGGTATATAGAGTGCCTCTTTGGGAGTCAGTTGCAAGTGGCATTCAACATTTCACACATTCACTGACAATGACCCCTACCACAGATACAAGAAGCCCCCATTAGTATTACAGTAGGGCAGACCCATCCCCTTCCCCTTGTGTTATTCTCTTACAGAACCTGATATGTATGTGTGCTAGGAGAGGCTGCAGGCTTTAGGACCAGGATGGCCAACCAGATGCCTGCTGCTGGCATCCCTATGCCTCATATACTATAGCAGTGCTTCTTAATTCCGGTCGTCAGGCCTCACAAACAGGTCGTGTTTTGGGGATTTTGAGTTTCCTGATCGTCCTCGGCAGCACACAAATGGGTTAATGGATTCTCATTGACCCGGAGCAGAAGGGTTAATCTAGCAATAGAAACATAAAGATTAATGCATTGCACCTGGTGATCCCCTATAAGAGGCCTAAGGAAGACACAGACCCTTGTATTTTTTTCTCTTCTCTGTTCAGAAGGGTTGTGAAGAGTGATAAGATGGTGATGGCCTCTATACTGTGGATACTCCCGGTCCCTGGGGCTGACAGGGTTACCAGCTGTATACCGGGGTTAACCTGGTCCCTCGGCTGAAGTTCATGTGCATGGGTTAAACCACCATCGCTTCCTATGTTAACCCTCCATGAAGTACAGTGTTTTTGCACTGTTATATCATACAGGTGAGCGTACCTATGCATTATGTTTCTCTTGCACTATACCTCACCTTTGGATGTATGCACTCCTTAGTGTTTGCCTCTCACCCAAGTGTTTTAACTTTATTTTTTCCCCATGTTACCCTGTCATGGTGTAGATCTCGGCCGGCGCCAGTCTCCAAGATGGTGGCGGTGTCCTTCCGGTCCTCTGCGCCTGCGTCTCCGCTCGCTGCGGCGGGGGGGCGTGGCGGGCGCGCGGAGTGGCGTTCTCCGTCATTTCCGGTTCCGGGTCCGCTGCCAGTCTGCGTAATGGCGGCGGCGTTCTCGGGACTATCTGCGCGTGCGCACGCGCTCCGTCGCGGTGGTGGGCGGGGTGGGGGCGTGGAGGCAGGATTTCGCGGGCTTTTTTCCCATAAAAGCCGCCGGCTTCAGTCAGGGACCACGCTCTGCCAGGGCAGTGGATCCCTTTGCTGTAGAAGGTATTGTTATAACCTGGAGATCTCCCACCTTGTGTTTATTTTAGTCCTGCTGCCTCACACATATACCTTGTATGTTTTGCAGAATGTCTGACTCTGGGGAAAAAAGGAGGAGAAAGTCCAGACATAATGTCTGCTCAAAATGCCAGCAGCCATTACCTGACTCATGGGAACATTCCACCTGTTCTATATGCATGTCTGCAAGCTCTACTGAACAGATGCGTCCCAATGATTTTCTGAAATGGTTTAAGGACCAATTAACAGATACCTTTCAGGAGGTGAAAGCTGCAATGACCTCTCAACCTCCTAACAAAAAGAGTCGCAAGAGGTCTGCCCCTAAGCCTTCAACCTCCTCTGCCTCTGATGTGTATCCACCCTCTGAGATCAGCTGTTCTGAGGACTCTGATTTAGATGCGGATGAGAATATGTTTCTACTTCAGAAGGAATCTGTCTCCAAACTTCTTTCTGCAGTAAAAGAGACATTGGAAACTACCAGAGATGTGTCTTATAAGCCTAAAAAGGACCAATTGTTCTATTTTCCTCCCAATAAAAATAAAGTCTTTCCCTCACATCCGCTGATAAAAGACTGGTTTGAGAACTCCTGGCCTAAGCCAGAAAAGTCAGCTTCTGGCTCTAAGTTTAAGTCCACATATAGGCTTGACAATGACACTACTAATGCCTGGTCTGTTCCTCCTATAGTTGATTTGCCTGCTGCTCAGTTATCCAAGAAATCTTTCTTTCCTTCTGAGGAATCCTCCCTCCTTTCTGATCCCATGGAGAGGAGGGCGGATTCCCTGTGTAAAAAAGTGTATACCGCTGCAGCCTCCTCCTCCAAGATCAGTATGTCTACTATCCCTGTGGCCAGAGCTCTGCGTCTGTGGCTTCGCCAGTTGCATCATGAAATTGAGGATGGTGTCAGAAGAGAAGACCTGCTTGACAACATGGAAATCATGAAGTCTGCCGCAGATTTTCTGTGTGATAGCCCTCTAGACAACCTCAGGTTTACCTCTAAGGCTATGGCTCTATCCAATGCTGCCCGTCGCACGTTATGGATGAAGCAATGGAGCGGTGATGTTCCTTCCAAAAACCATTTTGTGTCTCTGCCTTTTGATCCATCTTCATTATTTGGTCCAAAATTAGATGAAATTCTAAATAAATTAAATGGAAACAAGGGTCCGGTTTTTCCTCTGAAGAAATATCCTTACAAGTCTTATAAGAACCGAAGGTCACCCAAAAGGCGATATAATTTTCGTTCCTCAGGAGGACGAGGACAATACAGGGGAAACAAGCAACAATCCCGCTCCAACACCAGAAAGAAACCCGATTCCAAAGAAGATCGGGCATGACGCCAGGTCTCATCCTCCTCAGGTGGGGGCAAGGCTCAAGAATTTCGCCACTATCTGGTCACAGACATCCTCGGACGCCTGGGTCACCTCCACAATTCTAAGAGGCTACTCTATGGAACTAAGAGAACATCCCCCAGACCGATTTGTTTTAAACAAAAACAAAGATCAGGTCATTTATCTTCTCCTCCAAGAATTCATCGACAAGAGTGCTCTGGAAAATGTTCCAGAGCAAGAAAGAGGCACAGGGGTATACTCACCCATTTTCCCAGTACCCAAGGCAGGGGGAGGCTGGAGATTAATCATCGATTTAACTTATCTCAACCGATTCTTCGTGAAAAGAAAATTCAAAATGGAGACAATACAATCAGCCATCCTGAATATTAAAAAGGAGACTACATGGCTACAATAGATCTCCAAGATGCGTACCTTCATGTTCCCATCAGAGATACTCACCGCAGATATCTCCGAGTGGCAGTTGCACATCATCACGAAGTACGTCATCTCCAGTTCACATGCCTTCCCTTCGGGATTACATCGGCACCTCGGGTATTTACGAAGATCGCAGTTACCCTCACGGCCTATCTCAGACTACAAGGGATATGTATAACCCCGTACTTAGACGACTGGCTAATCTCCGCTCCATCAGAGACACTCCTTCTTCAACATCTAAATGTGACAGTCCAAGCTCTGGAGACTCATGGGTTTATCATAAACCAAAAAAAGTCCAAATTACAGCCTTCCACAAAAATCACTTACCTAGGCTTTTTCATAGACTCTCAGAAGATGCGTCTTTCTCTGACAGAAGAGAGAGTATCAAACATCAGGAAAGCAGTGTCCTCCTTAATCTCCAAACGCATATGTTCTATCCGATATGCCATGAGGGTCCTGGGAATGCTGACCTCTTCCATAGAAGCCGTCCTGTGGGCCAAAGCTCATATCAGAGTTCTCCAGAGCCAAATCTTGAAACATTGGAACAAGTCACTGAAACAGCTGGAATCATCCATGCCAATATGTCATCAGCTCAAAATCGACCTAAAGTGGTGGCTTACTCCATCTCGTCTTCGGAGGGGAAGGACTCTAATCCCTCCTCAGACGAATATCCTCACCACGGATGCCTCAAACTCCGGTTGGGGTGCTCATGTTCAAGAGCACTGGGTCCAGAAGAAATGGTCCCCAACAGATCGCCATCTTTCTTCCAATATGAAGGAGTTGAAAGCAGTTCGGTTGGCCCTACTACACTTTGCCCACCTCCTCCGATCAACAGCAGTCCAAGTTCAGTCGGACAATCTAACATCAGTATTTTATATAAACAAACAGGGCGGGACTCGGAGTCCAGTCCTAGAGAAAGAATGCGGTCGTCTAATGAGATGGGCAGAAGACAACTTACTCTCCTTAACAGCAGTACACATCAAAGGTACCCTGAACACCAAGGCCGATTGGCTGAGCAGGAAGTCAGTTCACCCAGGGGAATGGGAACTGAAACAATCCATCTTCAATCAGCTAGTGAACAAATGGGGTCAACCAGAGCTGGATGTGATGGCCACTCGCCACAACACCAAACTCAAGAATTTCTGTTCACTCACCAAGTCAGAGCATCCGACAGCAGTAGACGGCCTCTCAATTTCTTGGAAGGAGATATTTGTGTACGCCTTCCCTCCAATCCCTCTAATTCCGAGGGTTCTGAAGAAAATCCGGGACGAGAAAGTGAGAGCAATTGTGGTGCTCCCGTACTGGCCCCGCAGGGCCTGGTTTCCGCTCGTGTCCAGCTTATCGAACGGGGACTTCTGGAAACTTCCCCTAGACCCGGATCTCCTACACCAAGGAGAAATATATCATCCCAATCTGCTGAATTTACATCTAACAGCATGGAATTTGAACAACAATTTCTAGAAGGTCAAGGTTTGTCTGCAGAGGTCATTCAGACTCTATTAGCTTCCAGAAAACCCTCCACTCTCAAAGTCTATTCTAGAGTATGGAACATATATAGCTCCTGGTGTGAGCGAAATAATATGGATATGAAACAAGTTCCATCTGTCCTTCAGTTCCTCCAGGAGGGCTTCCAAAAGGGATTGAAGCTTAATACGCTTAAAGTTCATCTGACTGCCATCAACGCCCATCTAAATGGCATCTTCAATAGAGTACCGTTGATCTCTAGATTCTTCAGAGCAGTCTCCAAGCTAAGACCTACCTTCCATAGTCCTGTGCCATCATGGGATCTGTCAATCATCCTAAAGTGCCTCTCTGAAAGCCCTTTCGAGCCAATATCATCTGATCTGAAATGGTTATCATGGAAAACCTTGTTTCTGATAGCTATTACCTCCGCCAGGAGAGTGAGTGAGCTCCATGCTCTCTCCTGTAAAGAGCCTTATTTAAGATTGCTTCCAGACAAAGTCGTTCTCAGGACAATGCCAGGTTTCATGCCAAAAGTGCCATCCACAGTGAACTTAAATCAAGAAATCATCCTTCCTGTGGTGGATGAATCGCAAGATCCAGCTCTACACGTTCTGGATATTAAAAGGGCAATTTCTGCTTACCTCGAAACAACAGCCGGGATCAGAAAATCTGAAGCGCTATTTCTACAGTTCCAGGGTCCCAATAAGGGAAATAAGGCCAGCAAGTCAACATTGGCCAGATGGATTAAAGATCTTATCCAATATTGCTATTCTGCGGAAGGTCTGCAGTCACCAATCTCTGTGAGAGCCCACTCTACAAGATCCACTGCTACCTCATGGGCTGAGAGATACCATGTGCCCCTGGATCAAATCTGCAAAGCTGCAACCTGGTCTTCTGCATCCACATTTGTGAAGCATTATCGCCTGGATCTTTCAGCATCTGAGGGGTCAGCCTTTGGTCTGAGCGTACTTCAAGGAGCTATTACCTAACTATCCCTCCCATTATTTTTGTCATTGCTTTAAATGTCCCATTTGTGTGCTGCCGAGGACGATCAGGAAGTACTAAATTTACCTTGAAATTTGTATTTCCTTGAGTCCGAGGCAGCACAACTTACCCCCCCAATAAATTTATTGCTGCATACAATACAAGGGTCTGTGTCTTCCTTAGGCCTCTTATAGGGGATCACCAGGTGCAATGCATTAATCTTTATGTTTCTATTGCTAGATTAACCCTTCTGCTCCGGGTCAATGAGAATCCATTAACCCATTTGTGTGCTGCCTCGGACTCAAGGAAATACAAATTTCAAGGGGCTGCATCCAACTTCTTTAGCCACAGGTAATCAAAGGCTGCACAAATGGACCTAAGCACGCTCGAGTCACACACATCTCCCCCATGGACTTTCTTCTATACACGTCTATGACTCTGTCACCCTATAAAGCTCCCCAAACCACCAGCAGTTCCATAGGTGTACAGTAGAGATGAGCGAACCTCGAGCATGCTCTAGTTCATCCGAACCCAAACATTTGGCATTTGATTAGGCTAGGTTCACACTGCGTTTTCAGCATCCGTTTAACGCATCCGTTTTTTGCAAAAAACGCATGAAAAACGGATTGCAAAAAACGGATTCATTTCTGTGCATCCGTTTTTCCATTGACTTCCATTATAAAAAAAACGGATCCGTTTTTTTTGACGGACCAAAAAACGTTGCTGACCCTATTTTTCTGGACGTTAAAAAAAAAACTGATCCGTTAAACGGATGCTGAAAACGCAGTGTGAACCTAACCTCAGCGGTGGCTGCTGAACTTGGATAAAGCTCTAAGGTTGTCTGGAAAACATGGATACAGCCAATGACTATATCCATGATTTCCACATAGCCTTAGGGCTTTATCCAACTTCAGCAGCCACCGCTAATCAAATGCCGAACGCTCAGGTTCTGATGGACTAGAGCATGCTCCAGGTTAGCTCATCTCTAGTGTACAGGATACATGCCGTACCTTTACCAGCTGTGGAGTAATCCAGCTGCATTCAGAGGTATGGCCCAGGGCCTCATGCCCTATTGATATCCCATGGTGCACACACTGTGAATCTGCTAAACGCAGAAGCCCTGTGTCTATGAAACATGGAAGAGCATAAAGGCACCGAGGACCTCCGGGCCATGTCTCTGAGCCTTGAATGCAGCAACATGTACAGGATCTGCAGCACATGCAAACATGACTGAATGATGAAACAGAGCATAAAATCTGCTGTAAATCCAGAACGTGTAAATGGACCCTAACGTTATGTGCACAATATAGAATCAAGACGGAACACCCGCCACGGATTCCGCAGCTCGCACCCACTCGTGGACAAGCGCATCTCCACTGCTCTCACAGGCTTCATTGTATGGTTTGACAGATTCTGCTGTCCGCCCCAAAGAATGAGCATATCCGGGAGCTGCGCGCGTTCCGTCGGAATTCCGTAGTGTGCACATAATCCGGAGAAAATCCCACTAAGGGTATGTCTACAGCAGTATTAACATATGACATATACAGCATTTGAGTCCCAAAGACTAAACATGGATGTCGCCCTAGGGCTGACAGAGAAAAGGGGTTTGTGAGAAAAGATTACATTTGTTTTACCCTTAGTGCCAACATCGTCACAATTGGGGTTTATTGCCCCTGTGAGTTTAGGCAGGACAAACTGAATTTTTAATCGTAAAACAACTTTAATGAATTAAACTAAGGATCTGGCCCCTCCTCTTGTTGTATAAGAGGAGTCCGGCCCCCATTTTAGTGAGTTAATTATAAAGAAAAACAAATATACGTAGAACTGAAAGGGAGGGAGTGTTGTGCCGCTGTTGGGACTAAGGCAAAATGCATTATCAAATATAATCTTCCCTTACTGAATGAGTAGTAGACGCTTGGAACAAACTTCCAGCAGATGTGGTAGTAAATCTACAATAACAGAATGTAAACCTGCCTGGTATATACATATCTATCCTAAGATCATAAAAATGGAAATACTAAAAAGGACAGACTGGATGGACCCAGTGGTCTTTTTCTGTAGTCAATCTTCTATGCTTCTATGACTCCCTAGGGTGGCATCCAAATTCTTCAGCCACAGGTAATCACATGCCGAGCGATGCGACTCAAGCATGCTGATCTAATCAGACAAACATTTTCTATTTCAGCAATCCTCATTATTGGTTATTGTGTGATTAAAGGGATTATCCAGCGCTACAAAAACATGGCCACTTTCTTCCAGAGACAGCCCCACTCTGGTCTTCCACTTGGGCGGGGTTTTGCTGCTCAGTTCCATTGTGAATGGAGCTTAATTGCAAACCGTACCTGAAATGGAGACAAGAATAGTGTTGTCTCTGAAAGAAAGTGGCCATGTTTTCGTAGCACTTTAATTTCCCAGGAAGTGTTAACCAGCAAGGTAAAAGCCCAGGCAAGCCAAGTCCATGTCCTCTTTATCTAGTGCAGGGGTAGGGAACCTCGGCTCTCCAGCTGTCACAGAACTACAACTCCCATCATGCTTGGATAGCCAAAGCTTTAGCATATTTGGAGAGCCAAGGTTTCCTACCCCTGTTCTAGTGTCTATCAGTCAAACAGGCAGTTGGATGAAGCCATAGGGAGTCAGGGAAAACAAGGCCACATCCTAGCGCTAAAAGTATGCCTGGGATCATGACAACACTGTTTTTCCTGCTGCCAGGTCAACTCTGGCTAAGGACTAGAAAAACATGGCTGCTTCTTATAAAACCTTACCACACCTAGCCTCAGGCTGCACGTGGTATTGCACCTCTTTCAAGGTGCTGCTTCACCTACATAAAAGAGCGGTGGTGGTTTTTGGAGCAGCCATGTTTTCTCTTCTTGCACATACACATCCACAGACAAACTCTTCACAGATTGAAGCCAATGTTATAGACATTGGATGAGCACCGGAGCCTTACAGTGATAAGATGTGGCGGGAGCAGAGATCACATTTACCCTGCACAGTCTGCGTTTAACCATGATGAAACCTCCACAACGCGTCAAGACGACTCCAGACTTTCATTAGGATGGGAATGTATTTAGGGCCAACTTCGTAGTTTAATACAACAATATTCTATACAAGATGGTAACACAGGCATTCTTAAAAAAACTGAAGTGATAAGTAAATCCCTCCCCACACAGGGGAAATAAATCTAAAAAAAAATAAAAAATGGAGGGAAAAAAAAACGAACATATATATGACAACTCTCTATTTCTCCTTGTGGCAGCAGCAGACTTGTTTTGGTGAGAACTGCCCTCATTGGCCAGGGAAGGCAGATAATGCTCCAATGAGGGTGAAGGGTCACTCGCCACTGGCACGGTGTGAAGAGCCCACCAGGCAGAAAGTCTTTTCTTTATCTTCATAATAACCAGGAGTCCAGAAACTGCTTACAGCTGTATAATCCATGGGACCAGCGCAAGGAGCTCGCAGCAAGGTGTGGGGGAGAGGAACAATCTTCCAGGCTGAGCCGTCCCCAGAGGCAGCATCCAGCACAAGTCCATGGCTCTCCATGTTATTTCACCAGCGGCCGGGTCTTATCGTCATCACTGCACTGATGGGCTTTGTACTTTTTTACCTCTGCCATGTACTGTGCCCAAGCGCCACCCTTGTGTGTCATGATCTGGAAAAGGGAAGAAGACATCACACAGGGCAAACTTAATACTTTCCACAGTTCCTCTAGACTAGGGGTCCATAACCATGAGGACACATCATTCCTACCAATACAAGGTGGTAAGAATAAACTACAGTGATCTGGAAACTGAAAGCACAGATATATATATATAGATATAGATATATATATATATATATATATATATATATATATATATATATATATATATAGTCAGTTTACTTTTATTGCCATCAGCCTCATATCCTGTTTACACAGATATGTGGCTGATAACGATAAATTTTTCAAGGCTGCTTTAAAGCTATATAGTCACTCCCCTTACTCTATGTCAGACGTGTCAAACATGCGGCCCTCCAGCTGTTTTAAAACTACAATTCCCATCATGCCTGGACAGCCAAAGCTAAGGTTTTGGCTATCTAAGCAGGATGAGACTTGTAGTTTTGCAACAGCTGGAGGGCCTGAGTTTGACATCCCTGCTCTATATGCCGTTCTCTGCACCATCCACAAGCTTAAAGGGCTTATCCAGCGTTAAAACATGGTCACTTGCTTCCAGAGACAGCACCACTCGTCACCAGTTTGGGTGTATATATTGGAACTCATTTCCATTGAAGTGAATGGAGCTTAATTACAAACCGCATCTGAACTGAGACAAGAGTCGTGTTGTCCCTGGAAGAAAGTGGCCATGTTTTTCTAAAGGCCCTATTACACGGAACATTATCGGCCGATAATCATCCCATATAATAGAAGGCAATGATCAGCTGACAAACGACTGTAAAAGCAGCGGTCTGCTGCCGTCGCTCTGTGGAGTAGGAGCAGTGGCAGCAGACCGCTGATATCCTATATGGGCTGCCCAGACAATCTAGTGATCCCCCAGGCAGCCCTGCCACACTTACCCGCTCGCTCCCGCCGCGCATAATAGGAGCGGGGAACGAGGAGCAAACGAGTGCTGACAGCGCTCGTTTGCTCCTCCAGTCGCCCCGTGTAATAGGGGCACAACACTGGATAACCCCTTTAACTGCTGAACATTTAATGTATACCAGCATAAAATGTCAGGGTGTGAGCCTTGCTAGATCAGACAGTATGAATACAAGCGCCCTCAGTAGTAGTCAGGCCATAGCTTTATGCATCACTTCCAGAAGGCTCAGACACCGCTGTGTAGCGTCCGCAGATAAGGTTCCTATACTGACACCACCTTTACATACAAGCGTTTCATGAACATTTCTTACCTCTTCTTCATCCGTCTTTGGCTTCTTGGCTACAATGCCTGTCTTCAGAGCCAGCTTTGCCCCTCCTCTACGCTTGCCCACCTGGGGGTGGAAGGGACAGAAGACTGCAACCGTTATACGAGCCCTGGCAGCCTCTCTGTGTCCCTCTATATAACAGAATATAATGGAGGCCTGGGTTAGACAGGCACAAGACATTCCCGACAATGCCACCCTTCCTCCACCACGTCCCGGGCAGGGGTAATGCTTGTGGAGAGAAGCAGGAATATAGGGTGGGGGGCTGCGTCATACATCATAAACATACACGGATCCCCCACTGAGAAAGGCCAAGAAGGTAAGAGACCCCAGCAATAATCCTCCCAGGGGTGGGAGACACTGCTGCCAGGACACCTTCCTAATCCACTTCCATATCAAGTGTCACCAAGCTTTCCCAGAGTCCTGACAGCCCAGTTCTCTAGCAGGGGATCCATGGCTGCACATCTACCAGACTAGGGATGGGGAAACATGACAGTCTCCAAAGCTGTCTAAACCAATCCCTGTCTTTGCTGACCTTAACAACCAATCACAGTGCAGCAAAATCAGCAAGTCAGTGTGGGAGATAACAGCTGATCTGACTGATGGCCCCAAAACAAACCAATCAGAGATCAGCTTTCACTTCAGCAGATCAATGTGGGTGATAACAGCTTTCACTGATGGCTATGGGAGGTAACAGCTGATCTGATTGGTTGCCCTAAACAGACCAACCAATCACAGCCCAGCAGATGAATGTGGGAGATAACAGCTGCTCTCTGATTGGTTGCCCCCAGCTTTGTGAGAAGATAGGTTACTATGGGCAACAAAAACCGTTGTCCGTTTAGACAGCTTAGATCTGCCCCATTGACTACAAGTCCCGTCATGCACCGGCATGGTGCGGAGTGTCCGGGCATGCTGGGACTTGTAGTCCTGCAGCAGGGCAGGTGTGTGGGGGCCCCGGAGTTCCTTACAAAGCTGACGGGCTTCCTCTTGTCCGGCTCCGGCTTCTTCTCCTCCACCACCTTGGTCTCCTCCTTGCTCCCGGTCGCCTCCATCTTCTTCTTGAAGAGCTCCAGGAAGCTGCCGTCATTGGCGAACAGGTTGACCCCGGACACGGCGGGGGAGTAGGCCCCGGGCTCGGGCGTGTAGAAGGCCGGGGACACGCTGGGGTAGACGGGCAGGACGTGGGGGTAGGCCGGGACTTGTGGCACCGGGGAGGGGTAGGAGGGCTCCGGCGGGAGGGCCGGTGGGGAGTCCGGGGCCCGGCTGGAGGATGCGGCCTCCTCAGGGGGCGGCGGGGAGCCCGGGTCCGCGGTCTCTTCCTCTTCCTCCTCCTCCTTCCTCACCGCCCGCACCTGAGCCTCTGCCGCCTCCTCCCCTTCTTCCTCCTCAGCCTCTTCTTCCTCCTCCTCAGGCCGCGGACTCTTTTCCGCCATTTTGACGAGGCGAGCGGTCACTTCAGAAAACGCGAAAGACGTCGACAGCGAACGGCAGCCGTCGCCCCCTCACCCGCATAAAGGTCCCCGTGACACCGGAGCGCACGCCACGGCAAAACCAATGGCGGGAAAATACGTGCGGCGGAATTAAGATGGCGGACTGGTTTACAGGAGCCAAGCAATCGGTAGAGGGGTGGGAATAAGAAAAGAATTCGCTTGGCAACACAGCAGCCAATGAAAAGGCGCAACAGTTAGTATATTGTCCAATCTCAGGCGTCGGCAGAATGAGTGACAGTTTGGTGATCCAATGGTCGTAGACTTCTTTAGGGAAGCGCGACCAATCAGCTGCGACTACAACACATTATCACTGTGATGAAGCTAAAGTTTATTGGTCAGAGCTAAGACGTGGATTCAATCCTATGGCCCGCCTCCTTACATGTGATTGACATATAATAGAGCAATCAGTGATTAAGAAGAAAACGTGTCCAATGAAATGGTGCTGCTTTACGTTTGACAGTGATTGGCATCGGCATTAACCAATCACAATTAAGGATGAGTGTGACATAACGGCGACTGACATTGACATCTCCCTTAACCAATAGAAAGAGCGGAGCCGCCCACAGGGCGCGCTCGGATTGGTGGGAGGGGATGCTGGACTGTCTGATTGTGCAGAGCCGTGTGGGGGGGAGAAGGTTGGTTGCTTAGGGTCACGTGATTCTACGGGAAGATGGCTGCGCCGGTGGATGATGAGTTTGAAGATGCTCCAGATGTAGAGCCGCTAGAACCTACGTTACTTAACGTCATTGAACAGCGTTCCCTGCGATGGATCTTTGTCGGAGGGAAAGGCGGAGTGGGCAAGACCACCTGCAGGTGAGCTGTGGGGGCCCGCGCAGAACGGAGATGGGCTGAACCAAGTGTGCATGGGGGGGGGGCGCTATGGGGGATACTATTTCTGAGTATGAGAAGGGAGGCCGGGTCACTTCTACAGCACAGTGCGTCATGGGAACTACGTGTCCCAGCAGGTGGAGTAGTCCAGACACTGCAGTCATGTAACTGGGAGGAGCCCACCACCTCTCAGGGGCGTGTCTGACAGCAGCATGCTGACTGTTTCCCCTAGCAACCATCACAATTGTGGCAGTAGCAAGAAAGTGTGGTCACATGACCCCAGGCCTCATTACTGACATATAGCCTGAAACTATGAGCACCGATGATGGATCAGCCTGATATCGGGGGGATGTGGAGGCAGAGTCCCCACCTTCATCTCTTCATCGTGTTTCCTATCTCTGAGCAATGTCATCAATGTGGCCCCCGGGGCATTATCCGCTGCCATTAGGGGGGACTTGGTGTGTACAATGGTCAGGTGGGTGGTCGGTGTCACAGTAACATCCACATGATGCCAGGACACAAGGTCTCCAGCAGGACATTGCCCATCACACCGCCCCGCCATCTTGTCGTCTTCCCATGGTGCATCCTGTTGCCATCTTTAGTTAGTGACACATCCAGATGTCCACATGATGGAGAAGGTGACCCATCAGATCTGGCAGCCATCTTTCATTGCTCCATGGTCAAGTACTGATGATCCCATGACCATTATTGACAGGGGTCAGCCCTGACCGGTCTACACAGCCTTCATAAGATAAATTCCTAAAAAAAACTGCTACTAATGTTTAATCAATGTAAATCTCTTTATTATCAAAAATATCAATAAAATCACAACATGGAGTAAAAATCATGCACACAAGAGGTACTGTCTAAACAGATGATAAGATGGATACAACAATGTATCCCTAAATGTAAAGGTATCCACTACTGTGTGAATCCTGCCAACAGCATGATATAGGCTTTGATGCTCTGTATAGCACTATTGCTATTGCACTAAACCCAGGTGAAAGGAAGTATGTAAACAATAATGAGAAAGTTCTCCAACAATAAATACACTGACTGGGACAAAAAGACAGTACCTGATATAATTGTGTGCTGCCACCTCTAACGCACGTTTCGCGTACCGCTTGTTCCTCTGTGAACAAGCGGTACGCGAAACGTGCGTTAGAGGTGGCAGCACACAATTATATCAGGTACTGTCTTTTTGTCCCAGTCAGTGTATTTATTGTTGGAGAACTTTCTCATTATTGTTTACATACTTCCTTTCACCTGGGTTTAGTGCAATAGCAATAGTGCTATACAGAGCATCAAAGCCTATATCATGCTGTTTGCAGGATTCACACAGTAGTGGATACCTTTACATTTAGGGATACATTGTTGTATCCATCTTATCATCTGTTTAGACAGTACCTCTTGTGTGCATGATTTTTACTCCATGTTGTGATTTTATTGATATTTTTGATAATAAAGAGATTTACATTGATTAAACATTAGTAGCCGTTTTTTTTAGGAATTTGTTGATAGAGACCCAGGCAGGTCTGGTGGTCGTTGTAGGATATATAGCCTTCATAAGATGCAGAGTCCTGATTGACGTGACTCCTGTCTATCACAAGTTTTTTAGTGGCTTGTTCTTCTTTGGGATGAGACTGGATGGGGTTTCCTTCACTCCACACCCATCAATGAGCAGCCATCACCCTGTCCCTGGTTGTCCCTCCTCAGACACTTCTGGTAGGTACCAACCACCACATACCGGGACCACAACACAACACAGGCCGCTCTGAAGGTGATCTTACCCTGGCGTCTGCACATCAGCGTTTGGTCACAGTCGCTCGGATCCTTACACTTTTTCCATTGTTTCTGCTTCCAACATCACTTTCAAGAACTGGTAACTTTATTGCCAATATATCTGACCCCAGGATGGGCTGCACTGTCTCCATATAATCCAAATTATTCACGTTATGACTGATCACAGTATGTATATGTACATTGTATTATATGAGTAGAGGCTGAGTACTGTGTGTCCTGCAGTTGCAGTCTGGCCGTCCAGCTTTCTCGGATTCGGGAGAGTGTACTGATCATTTCCACAGACCCTGCGCATAACATCTCAGATGCTTTCGACCAGAAGTTCTCCAAGGTGCCCACCAAAGTGCGCGGCTATGATAACCTGTTTGCTATGGTGAGTTGGAATGGATCTATCTATCTATCTATCTATCTATCTATCTATCTATCTATCTATCTATCTCCTATCTATCTATCTCCTATCTATCTATCTATCTATCTATCTATCTAGTCTGAAGAATCTTGGAATTCCTTGGAACATCTATCTATCTATCTATCTCCTATCTATCGATCTATCTATCTCCTATCTATCTATCTATCTATCTATCTATCTATCTATCTATCTATCTATCTATCTATCTATCTATCTCCTATCTATCTCCTATCTATCTCCTATCTATCTATCTATCTATCTCCTATCTATCTCCTATCTATCTCCTATCTATCTATCTATCTATCTATCTATCTATCTATCTATCTATCTATCTATCTATCTCCTATCTATCTCCTATCTATCTATCTATCTACCTCCTATCTATCTATCTATCTATCTATCTATCTATCTATCTATCTATCTCCTATCTATCTATCTATCTATCTATCTCCTATCTATCTATCTACAGTCCAAAAAAGTCCGCAGCACTCCAACATAAAGTAAGGTGGTTTATTCCATCAACACAGGTACAAAAAATCAACAACGTTTCAACTCTCTCACAGAGTCATTCTCAAGCCATTCTCTGTGAGAGAGTTGAAACGTTGCTGATTTTTTGTACCTGTGTTGATGGAATAAACCACCTTACTTTATGTTGGAGTGCTGCGGACTTTTTTGGACTGTGTTTGGGATCCCCGGCCAAGGGACTTTCTTCGCAGGCACCCACTCCTTCCTCTTTGGAAGTGCGGCTTTTCTCTGTATTATCTATCTATCTATCTCCTATCTATCTATCTAGTCTGAAGAATCTTGGAATTCCTTGGAACATCTATCTATCTATCTATCTATCTATCTATCTATCTATCTATCTATCTAAATCAGAAGAATACCGCAGCACTCATGGGATAGAATTCAACACAACGTGTTTATTTCCCCAACTATCCCATGAGTGCTGTGGTATTCTTCTGATTTATATTACCTATACCGGGTGGTTGCTGGTATATACCGCCTGGCACCACATTCATCGCTACACGAGTGCTGCATTCATTCTGAATTTCTTATCTATCTATCTATCTATCTATCTATCTATCTATCTATCTATCTATCTATCTCCTATCTATCTATATCCCTCCTATCTATCTATCTATCTATCTATCTATCTATCTATCTATCTATCTATCTATCTATCTATCTATCTATCTATCTCTCCTCTATGTTATCTCTGCAGGAGATTGACCCCAGCCTGGGGGTAGCGGAGCTGCCCGATGAGATCTTTGAGGAGGACAATATGCTGAGTATGGGAAAGAAGATGATGCAGGAAGCCATGAGTGCCTTTCCTGGTATAGATGAAGCCATGAGCTATGCGGAGGTGATGAGGTGAGAGTTCAGGGTCCTGATCATGTGCTGCCCGCACTGGTGCCTGGTTTGTTACAGTGTGTCGGAACACTTTCTCTACTGACAAGCCCTGCGGCAGAAAGAGATCCGGGTTTGTTTCTAGAGAGGAACATGGCCAACTTGTTCTCGAGTCCGATCATTCGGCATTTGATTACTGTTGGATGCAGCCCTAGGGAGTCCTGGAAACCATGGATAGAGCCCTAGGCCATAATCTGTATCCAACTTCTTCAGCGACTGGTAATCAAATGCCGAATGATCAGACTTGAGCATGGTCAACTTGCGCTATTCCCTATAATTTAACCCTGTGTTGTCCCATTGACATCTAGACACAGATATGTTGGCTGATTCCCCTTGTTTCTTTCAGGCTGGTGAAAGGGATGAATTTCTCAGTTGTGGTCTTTGATACGGCCCCCACTGGGCACACGCTTCGGCTTCTTAATTTTCCAACCATTGTGGAGCGAGGTCTGGGGAGACTGATGCAGATAAAGAATCAGATCAGCCCATTTATATCCCAGGTAAAGCTTCTCATTATTCAGTGGCTGCTGTTAGTCCCGTGCCTGCACTATGAGCCTCAATAATTACACCGCACTCTTACCTCCTGCCCCCAGATGTGTAATATGTTGGGTCTTGGGGACATGAATGCCGACCAGCTCGCCTCCAAACTAGAGGAGACTCTGCCCGTCATCCGGTCGGTCAGCGAACAGTTCAAAGATCCGGTGAGATGTGTAACTTATGTGACAGACTGACTACTGAATCCGTATTAATGATTTTGAATAAAAGTGTTGTTCAAGATAACTATGATGACCTATTCAGATATCCTTTATATAATACCACAAGAATATAACTACTATAATACTGCTATATACAAGAATATAACTACTATAATACTGCCCCTATATACAGGAATATGGCTACTATAATACTGCCCCTATATACAGGAATATAAATAACTACTATAATACTGCCCCTATATACAGGAATATAACTACTATAATACTGCCCCCTATATACAAGAATATAACTACTATAATACTGCCCCCTATATACAAGAACATAACTACTATAATACTGCTCCTATATACAAGAATATAACTACTATAATACTGCCCCTATATACAGGAATATAACTACTTTAATACTGCCCCCTATATACAAGAATATAACTACTATAATGTTTCTTCCCTGAACCGCATTTTGTTTCTCTCTTTTCTCCGTGTTTTGCACTCCTCCTGGTGAGACCCACATGACCGCAATTAGCAGGAGACACCTGAGTGCACATGGTTTTAATCCCTCCTGTTTTTTCCCATTCTGTTTGCAGCAGCTATGGTGAGCGCAATACCTCATCCAGACTTGTGCTGTTTGGGGGCGACCTTCTTCTCCGCCGGCGGTGCTGGCCGGGTTCTGGTGTGGTGTTTGTGGGTCTGGTCCTGTGGCATGGGGGTCGCAGGGCCGTCCCATGGCCCCCGTTCCCTGGCTGTGCGTGCCTGCGGGGTTGGTGGCCACTGACTGGCACGGTGTGGACTTAGTGTAGGGACCCATGTGTATCAGATACCGGCACGAGGTACATGGGGCAGTATGGCTTGATCAATTCATACACAAAATTCTGATGTGTTTTTTATTTAGCCTAGGGGCACTAGTATCCGCCATAGGTGTGAGGTGCAGCACTCTGTTTCTTCCCTGAACCGCATAACTACTATAATACTGCTCCTATATACAGGAATATAACTATAATACTGCTCCTATATACAAGAATATAACTACTATAATACTGCTCCTATATACAAGAATATAACTACTATAATACTGCTCCTATATACAGGGATATAACTACTATAATACTGCTCCTATATACAGGAATATAACTACTATAATACTGCTCCCTATATACAAGAATATAACTACTATAATACTGCCCCCTATATACAAGAATATAACTACTATAATACTCCTATATACAGGAATATAACTATAATACTGCTCCTATATACAGGAATATTACTACTATAAGGCTATGTTCACACACCATTAAAATGATGTGCGTTGTCTGCTGTTAAATGACGGCCACCCAATAAAAACAGCCGTCATTTCAACGGTGTGTGACTATGAACATAGCCTAATGCCCCTATTCCACGAGTCGTTTGGAGGAGCAAATTCAACGCGGCTGCAACGAGCGGGTGAGTGCGGGAGGGGCGGCGAGGAGCTGCGGGGGGGCTGCCCGGGGATCGCTGATCGTCCGGGCAGCCCATAGGATATAGCAGCGTCTGCTGCCGATGCTCCTATTCAACGGAGCGACGGCAGCAGATCGCTGCTATATCAGTCGCTTGTTTTTCAACATGTTGAAAAACAAGCGACTGCAACGATCAGCCGACATTAACGATGTCGGCTGATCGATGCACTCTATTCCACGGGACGAATATCGTTTATAGCGGCCGATATCGGCCGAATACGAACGATATTGCTCCTTTAAACGACCCGTGGAATAGGGGCTTAATACTGCTCCTAGGTATAAGGATATAACTACTACAATACTGCCCCCCTATGGTGATGACTAGAATTCCTGTTGATGGATCTCTTGCTGATACCTGCCTTGTTGTGTCGTCCCCAGGAGCAGACCACCTTCATCTGTGTCTGTATCGCAGAGTTCCTGTCGCTCTATGAGACCGAGCGTCTTATCCAGGAGTTGGCCAAGTGTAAAATAGACACTCACAATATTATTGTCAACCAGTTGGTATTTCCTGACCCTGAGAAGCCGTGTCGTATGTGTGAGGCCAGGCACAAGATCCAGTCCAAATACCTGGACCAGGTGGGTGATACGGGAGGAGAGGATGGGTTTGAAGGGTATTTGGTGGATACTTTTCACTAAAAGAAAGCCTCAGAGGTGTGGAGGGTGTAATTCCTCCCTGATGCCATTAGGTGTTACCCAAGGGTCATTAGGACATGATGCTGATTCTCCACCTATATAATGATGTCTCTCTTGCCCATAGATGGAGGATCTGTATGAAGATTTCCATATTGTAAAGCTTCCCCTTCTCCCTCATGAGGTCCGAGGGGCAGAAAACGTCAACACCTTCTCCAACCTTCTCCTTGAGCCTTACAAGCCTCCCAGCGGGAAATGAGCTATGGGGATGCTGGGTGACAACCTTCTGCAGAGGCACAAGACACATTATACCGCTGACAGATCGGGTTCCATCCCTCCCAAGACCGCCTGTCTTCTGCCCCCCCTCTCCCTTCCCTTCTTCAGTTTGGGAGGGGTCTATTTATTTTCAGATTTTGGGGACCCCGTGGCTTTGACCATCTCACACCATTCACTATGTTGTCTCTCTTTCTCTGTCTCTTTCCTTCTCTCTCTCACTGTGGCCGTCTTTCCATCTTCCCATAAGATTGCTGCACCATGAATCGGTATGGGGGATAATTGTAGTTACTGACATGTATCACTAATATGGCCGCCTCCTCCCTGATTATATCACATTGTGTAGAGCCCTGGGGCAGGGTGACTATTAAAGTCTCTTTATAGAAAATATAGCTGAGATGTGTGGTCCTTTTTGGTGTACAGATCGGGGGGAGGTTGCATTGCCACTCTCACCCCCTGCCATTGTCTCCTGTAAGTGTCACCCTGTATGGGTAGTGTAGTAGGTGACGTGTACTGTAGAGAGGTGACAACCTGCGGAGATGTAGCCTGAACCCTCCTCTCCTGGCCTTGTCCTGAGGAGCTGGAGATGACTCAGACTAATGTTATATTTCATTATTATATTATTTATTACTCATTAGGGTGATGGGTTTGCCTCTAATGTCAGGTTGTGCCATCCCTGTCTTATAACTAGGTGGTTGTGCCTGGAGGCAGCCATAACATGGGCATTTCATAGTTATATCCCTCCAATATCTGTGATATTCCTGGGATATAGCAGGAGAAAAATGCAGAATTAGTAGCAGCACATATATTGCCAACCCAAGTTCCTATTAGAAGCCCCGGACATTGAGTGGGTGAGGAGCTAATAGTAGTTCTGGAGATCTGGGGGTTTGGGGCTGTTATTAGCCCTGGAGGCCCAGGGATGTAAGTAGTCCTGGTGGTATGGCATTGGGTACATGGATGTAGTCCTGGTGATCTAGTGGGTGTGTGTAGGGATATTAGTATCCTTGGTGGTCTGGTGTTTGGAGGAATGTTAGAAGCCCTGGAGGGCCTGTGGCAGTAGGGATTTTAGTAGCCCTAGAGGTATGGTGGGTGTGAGACTTAAAAGCCCTGGTGGTGCAGTCATAGGAGAGCTGTTAGTATCCCTTGTGGTCCAGTGGTAAAAGGGATGTTGGAAGCCCTAGAGGTCCTGTGTTTGCAGGGCTGTTAGAAGTGATAGGATGAGTGGTAGGAGGGATGTTAGTATCCCCAGTGGTAAGAGATATGTTGTTATACCCCGTGGTCCAGTGGAAGGAGGGATGTTAGTATCCTCATTGGTAGGAGGGATGTTAGTATACCCTGTGGTCCAGTGGTAGGAGGGATGTTAGTATCCCCAGTGGTAGGAAGGATGTTAGTATCCCCAGTGGTAGGAGGGATGTTAGTATCCCCAGTGGTAGGAGGGATGTTAGTATCCCCAGTGGTAGGAAGGATGTTAGTATCCCCAGTGGTAGGAGGGATGTTAGTATCCCCAGTGGTAGGAGGGATGTTAGTATCCCCAGAGGTAGGAGGGATGTTAGTATCCCCAGTGGTTGGAAGGATGTTAGTATCCCTATAGGTCCTGTAGTAGAAGGGATGTTAGAAACTGGGTATCCCCAGTGCTCCAGTGGAAGGAGGGATCTTAGTTTGTTAGTATCACAGGTTGTAAGGAGGGATTTTAGTATGTTAGTATCCCTGGTGGTCCAGGGGTTGCATAGCCCTGGAGGTTTGGGGGCCTGTAGCACCAGCATCAGGTTCTGTGCAGGTGCAGAGTTGTTTTGTGATTAATACCTGAGAATATGAGCCCATGTGACCATAGTTCTGGTGGCTTCCCTCCATAGTGACAGGTGAACGCTCCCGGGCCGTGCAATGTGCTGGTGTTATCCATGGATGAGAACCTGCAGCATTACAACTAGTGAGAAGATTCTATTCTCAGAGGATTACCTTCCCAGGACGCAGCGTATGGGCAGGAGACCCTCGCTCGCTCCCCCGCCCAACTCTGTTTTGAATTTTCTGCTTAATTTGAGTTAAACAAAGCACCAGGGGGGGCCGCAAGGAGACAGAAAGTTCCAGGCAGCCGTCTGAGCCTCTTACATAACCCAGAGCTGAAAGCCGTGTCTTATTACTGCTGCCTGCCCCCATACCAATGCATAACCCCCCAGCAGGTGGTATCACACTATGTAGGCTTAGATACTGTACATGTGGCTGAGCAGACAGTATCACACATGATAAGCTTAGATACACAGCTCAACAGACGAATCACACATGAAAGATTTCTATACTGATTGAGGGGGGCTGAGCTGCAGTACCACACCTGGCCACACATGGATGAATGTCACTGTGTCTGTGAGCACTACTTCCTCTTGGGAGTCCCCCACGATCGCCAGCTGATCATCACTCATATATATGATAATTTCAGATGAGATACATGGAGGGACATCATTAGCAGTGTCAGTGGCTGTGTGGATCCAGCATTATGTCTCAGCTGTCGCTATTCTATGCAAATAACGTAGATACCAGACTGCTGAGTGCGAGGAGAGGATTATGGCCGCCATGAGGAGGAAGTGTGCTGTCCCACTCATTGTTTACATCATCACAGCTACAGAATGAGATGTGGATTCAGGAGAGTGATCACACTATGGGAGATGTATCATGGAGCTGGTGGAGCCCAGAACAACCCTGCCATGGACAAGTCCTTGATTTCACACATAGGGGTTGTCACCCAACTATTCCTAGACCCTGAAGGGCATGTACATTCTTATTATCATAGTATATAGTATTGTTATCCTATAAAACCATGAGAAAGCTGAGCATCAAATATATAAAAGTATAAATTACTATTCTGCTGGTGGGGTCACTGTGTATATACATTACTAATCCTGAATTATACTCCAGAGCTGCACTCACTATTCTGCTGGTGGGGTCACTGTGTACATACATTACATTACTGATCCTGAGTTACATCCTGTATTATACTCCAGAGCTGCACTCAATATTCTGCTGGTGAGGTCACTGTGTACATACATTACATTACTTAAACTGAGTTACATCCTGTATTATACTCCAGAGCTGTACTCACTATTCTGCTGGTGGGGTCACTGTGTATATACATTACTGATCCTGTATTATACTCCAGAGCTGCACTCACTATTCTGCTGGTGGGGTCACTGTGTACATACATTACTGATCCTGAGTTCCATCCTGTATTATACTCCAGAGCTGCACTCACTATTCTGCATCCTTCCCAGCATTCCCTGCTTATTCGGTATCTGCACAGACAGTACCTTGTATCCTTGGAGTACAGACTGTACCACATATAAAGCTTACATGTTTCAGCTCAGCACATGCTATGTTATGTGATAATTGTGATACACCGGCTCAGCAGAGAGTATCCCATGATTAGATACACTGGCTAGGTGTTTGTATAATAGTGTAATAACTAGTAGAACCTGTCCACCTGGGTCGTGCACTCAGCCACCTGTCGGCCACTCTACTCCGGTCTTCAACGTTCTTCACCTGATGCTCCCCATGTACAGAGTATTCCAGGATACAGGGAGGTGGCCGGTTCTGGTAATGGTGGATACTGGGTCACAGGGTTGGTCTCATTGGAAGAACTGAATCACTATTATTACATTACAGGGCATAGCTATAGGGGGTGAAGGAGTAGGCACAGCCCATGCGGCAACCTAAGGAGCTGCTACTGCTGACATCTTGGTGCAGACACATTGCTGGTCCTGTGGCATCCAGGCCTGGTGGCACAGTATAAGGTAAGTGGTCTTATTGTTATGGCTTGTATGGTATGTGTGGGCATTTATGGGGGTTAGATCATGGCTGATAGGAAACACTTAATCATGCACACAGTAGTGTCAGTACAGAGATGATACACACAGTGATGTCACAGTACAGGGATAATATACACAGTGATGTCACAGTACAGGGATAATATACACAGTGATGTCACAGTACAGGGATAATACACACAGTGATGTCACAGTACAGGGATAATACAGTGATGTCACAGTACTGGGATAATATACACAGTGATGTCACAGTACAGAGATAATACAGTGATGTCACAGTACAGGGATAATACACAGTGATGTCACAGTACAGGGATAATACACAGTGATGTCACAGTACAGAGATAATACATAGTGATGTCACAGTACAGGGATAATATACACACACTGATGTCACAGTACAGGGATAATACACACAGTGATGTCACAGTACAGGGATAATACACACAGTGATGTCACAGTACAGGGATAATACACACAGTGATGTCACAGTACAGGGATAATACACACAGTGATGTCACAGTACAGGGATATTATACGCAGTGATGTCACAGTACAGGGATAATACACACAGTGATGTCACAGTACAGGGATATTATACGCAGTGATGTCACAGTACAGGGATAATACACACAGCGATGTCACAGTACAGTGATATTATACGCAGTGATGTCACAGTACAGGGATAATACACAGTGATGTCACAGTACAGGGAGAATACACAGTGATGTCACAGTAGAGGGATAATGTACAGGGATAATACAGACAGTGATGTCACAGTACTGGGATAATACACACAGTGATGTCACAGTACATGGATAATACACAGTGATGTCACAGTGCAGGGATAATACACACAATGATGTCACAGTACAGGGATAATACACACAGTGATGTCACAGTACAGGGATATTATACGCAGTGATGTCACAGTACAGGGATAATGCACACAGTGATGTCACAGTACAGGGAGAATACACACAGTGATGTCACAGTACAGGGATAATACACACAGTGATGTCACAGTACAGGGAGAATACACATTGAGGTCACAGTGCAGGGATAATACACACAATGATGTCACAGTACAAGGATAATACAGTGATGTCACAGTACAGGGATAATACACAGTGATGTCACAGTACAGGGATAATACACACAGTAATGTCACAGTACAGGGAGAATACACAGTGAGGTCACAGTGCAGGGATAATACACACAATGATGTCACAGTACAGGGAGAATACACACAGTGATGTCACAGTACAAGGATAATACGCACAGTGCTGTCACAGTACAGGGATAATACACACAGTGATGTCACAGTACAGGAATAATACACGCAGTGATGTCACAGTACAGGGATATTATACGCAGTGATGTCACAGTACAGGGATAATGCACACAGTGATGTCACAGTACAGGGAGAATACACACAGTGATGTCACAGTACAGGGATAATACACACAGTGATGTCACAGTACAGGGAGAATACACATTGAGGTCACAGTGCAGGGATAATACACACAATGATGTCACAGTACAGGGATAATACAGAGTGATGTCACAGTACAGGGATAATACACACAGTGATGTCACAGTACAGGCATAATACACACAGTAATGTCACAGTACAGGGAGAATACACAGTGAGGTCACAGTGCAGGGATAATACACACAATGATGTCACAGTACAGGGAGAATACACACAGTGATGTCACAGTACAAGGATAATACGCACAGTGCTGTCACAGTACAGGGATAATACACACAGTGATGTCACAGTACAGGGATAATACACAGTGATGTCACAGTACAGGGATAATACACACAGTGATGTCACAGTACTGGGATAATACACAGTGATGTCACAGTACAGGGATAATACACAGTGATGTCACAGTACAAGGATAATACACACAGTGCTGTCACAGTACAGGGATAATACACAGTGATGTCACAGTACAGAGATGATACACACAGTGATGTCACAGTACAAGGATAATACGCACAGTGCTGTCACAGTACAGGGATAATACACACAGTGATGTCACAGTACAGGGATAATACACAGTGATGTCACAGTACAGGGATAATACACACAGTGATGTCACAGTACAGGGATAATACACAGTGATGTCAGTACAGGGATAATACACAGTGATGTCACAGTACAGGGATAATACACAGTAATGTCACAGTACAGGGATAATACACAGTGATGTCACAGTACAGGGATCACCTACTCATTGATATTACAGCACACCAATTATACAACAATGATTTCACAGTATAACAAAAAGAAATATATGGTGATTAGAGATGAGGGCAACTGGAGCATGCCCATGTCCTATTGTGCAGCATTGGATTACTGGTGGCTGAAGAAGTTGGATGCAGCTCTAGGAAGTCCTGGAAAACATGGATACAGCCTATGGCTTCAGCCACCGGTGTTCATGATTGAGTTAATCTCTAGTGGCGATGTCATATGTATAACGCCAATGCATGAATAATGAGAAATGTAACATGTCAGAGAAGGGATAAAAAACACAAACAAATGAAGAAAAAAAAACCCACACACACATGTGGCGCATTGTTTTGTGGTGGCCAGTAAAACGCCATAATAGAGCTGTGTCTATGGGCCCCCTAATACTGGGGTCTGCATACAGTTTAATCTCCTCTTCTATACTGATCACTAACCGCACTTTATCTATAGACATGAGCCCCTTAGTTACTGGGTTTGGGATAGCAATATACCCCTTTGGGGGGCAGTAGTGGGGCGGGGGGACTTTTGTACAGCACGCAGGTGGAGTAGACCTTTCCCCTGATGATGATCTCACACTTGTGGCTATGGGAGCAGTGTGAGCAGGTTGGTGCAGGATGACTCAGGTTGGAAACTGACATCTGTGGGACCTCAGGGTATTTTGCAGTCCTAGTAATCTGTGTGAATGTTGGGAGTTATAGTCCTACCAGAACCTAATGTGGATTTCATGGAGAGAAGTGGATAATGTGGAAAGCATGGATCCGGACGCCCAGCAGGACAATGCCAGGAGCTGTGGGCAAGTGAGGACTGCCACCATTACAGGAGAAGGTCACCCTGTGGGGTTCCATTGTATCCCACCCTGTACGCCCCCCTCCCCCAGCACCTGGACTATTCCATGCTGGGGTGAGTGGGTGGGAGGAAGGAAGGAGAGCAGAGGTGTCTGGGTGGGGAGGAGGAAGCTTTATGGGGAGAGACAGGGCAGGCTGGGTTAGTTGGGAGAGAGTTTCCCTTCTGTGCACTGGGATCTGGGGGAGAGAGCGGGGAAGCTGTGGATACCTGCACTGGTGAGTGTACATTATAACGCTATACAATGGGGGGGGGTCCTTATAATTTAGGATCACATGACACAGGACAAGAGGTAATGATAATCATCCCTGAGCACAATAGCGCTTCCTCCTATAGTGTATAGTGCATGGATGTAGCAGAGCTGGTTTTAAGGGTCTGTTCACATGGGACTGAAAGGCGACAGGTTTATTGCAGCGTTGATCATCACAGATTAAGCTGAAGACATTGGGCAGCGATTCAAAGCTTTATTATCCAACTGTCCAGCTGTAGGCAGTGGTCTTACGCCTGAGGTTGGTAAACCTAGTAAACTAGATAGACATCTGATATAGGGTGACATGACTCTCCCCCGACAGCAGACATTGGTGGTGAGAGGGTCAGACATGTTGGATTTGAATATACGTGGTCCTTTTGTTCTCAAGGGAGGTAAGCCACTGCCACTGGGAAATAAGAGGGCTGTAATGGTGTCCATGACAGATATAACCGTGTATATGTATAATTTATTAATGATGACGGACCATTATAAACCAGTGTTCCATTACTTCAAGGGCCATAGGATATTGTTAAAGTTATTGATCAGGCACAGACGTGCGATTATTCTCCTGGCCCCATTATTATCTATACATCTCAGGCTGGATTTACTAGTCTAGGTTACTTACCAGCCGCGAGGACGGTTGTTAACTCACTTATTAGTCGTGAAACTTTATCCCGGACAAACCCCCATCTTTTAGACTGACAACATCAATCTGTCAAAGTAAAGTAAAGCTGTAAATTTAAACTTGACGTAGTTGTTGCTACCCCATTGAGATGAATAGAACTGGTTTCTCGAAGTTTTTGCTGTGTGTGAATATACCCTTAGACATATACGCCTAATGTTTATAGGCCATGTGCCGCCAGGTCTTCCTGCAGCTTATCTCCCATGGGAACAAAGGACAGGGAATATTGATATATTTCGTGCCCACCTGTGGGGTAGGGTTCGTAGACACCCCATACACATGTCATGGTTGGCCAGTCCCTCCACATTTATCTGGTTTATGTTTGGCCACCTTAATGGATGGGTGGGGGGAGCAATACAAATATTTAAGATTGTGACTGCTCCTTGATGATGTCCTCTTCTTATCTTACCAAGAATGATAAGACAAAACGTTTATCAGAGTCACTGACCGTTTTCCCGTCACCCTGGCATATCGACCCACTTACATGTGTTGTCCCTCAAACTGAGAGTTAATAGGATTTGGTGCTCCTCCATTGTCCTCAGGAATGTCTCCAAACAGAGGAAATCTATAGCGGCCATCTGTGTATCCTGCCGCCGACAGACCCCATTAGTACAGGAAGTTATCAATTAACCATCTATATGGGGCTGCCACTGTATGTATGCAATGAGATTACAGGGCTGCTTCCTTCTAGATACAGCGCCACCCTTGTCTTTAGGCTGTGTATGGTATTGCATTTGTGTGATTTACCAGATCAGTATGATACAGAGCATTGTGACCATCCTAAAAGCAGTGTTCCCCAACCTGTGGCTCTACAGTAGGACTACAACTCCCAGCCTGGATGGCCGGGTTTGCTGGGAGTTGTAGTCTTGCCACAGGTTGGAGAACACTGCCTTAAAGGAGCCGATCTGGAGGAGCAAGTGAGCGCCGACCTGTCAGATCACCGCTATTAAACGCACCGACAGCGAGCGGGTCAGAGTGGGGGAGCCGCGAGAAGCTGCGGGAAGCGCTCCCCGAATGATCTTTAGATCACTATTATTCTAATTTTTAACAACATGTTGAAAGACAAGGATCAGCTGACATCGGGCATGTCGGCTGATCGTTCCCTTTTAACAGGAGCTATTACACCAAGTCCAAATACGGCCGATAATCGCTTGGTGTAATAGGCTTTTAGATTATATACACTGACTTTCCTTTATGGCTTGTTCCCTGTTTATAGTCTGTTTCTGGCTTTGACTTAAAAAAATCTGTCAGCTAAATCTCTCTGTATAAACGCATTCTTAGATCCAGAGGTTCAGCAGAGATGTGCAAGATAGAGCTCAGCTTTTGTTTCATAACAAGCTCTGGTAAAATGAAAGCTGAGCTGTGATTGGTTGCTATAGGAAAACAATGGCTCAGCAAACACCATAGTTAATACATAAGCTTAGATACTTCAGGCCTAGTGGACAGTCTTGTTTCTGATGGGCTTAGATACTTGGCCCAGCAGTCATATTCGGCTTAGATACGTGGCGCAGCAGTCAGAATCATCCATGATATTGTAATAGCTTGTTGTTTTTCAGGTTCCCGTTTCTAGCTGGGCATCATGACTGTGACATACACGGCCCGTGTGGCTAATGCCCGCTTTGGTGGCTTCTATAAACTCCTGCTGCTATGGCGGGGGAGCATATACAAGCTGTTGTATAAAGAGTTCCTGGCGTTCTTCATCATGTATTCAGCCCTCAGTATAACATACAGGTAAGATGGCCGCCATGGTGGGGGGGCTCAATCTGACCAGAGGACATGATCTTGTGATTTCGAGTCATTTTCTTTCCTTTCTCAGGTTCCTTCTGTCTGAAGATCAGAGGCGCTGCTTCGAGAAAGTATCGCTTTACTGCAATAAATACGCCACCCTCATCCCTGTGTCCTTTGTGCTTGGTGAGCGAATCTAAGGGTCCTATTACACTGAGCGATTTTTTAACGATTAGCGATCGCAAACAAGATTGTTTATCTTTAACCTGAAATTGTTCACCATATTATGCTGCGTTTACACGGAATGATTATCGTGCGAATTTGCACAATAACGATCGAATTCGAACGATAATCGTACGTGTAAACGCAGCGAACGATCAAGCCACAAGCGAGAAATCGTTCATTTTGATCTTTGAACATGTTCTCAAATCGTCGTTGGCCGTTCGCAAAAAAATCGCAGATCGTTCCGTGTAAACAGTCGTTCACCGATTTAACCTATGTTCGAGATAGGCTTAAGCAATGGCAAAACTATCTTTCCGTACGATATATCGTTCCCTCTAAACACTGATGGTTATAAAAAATATAATTGTTACTTCAAAATCGTTAATCGTACGATCGGGCGAATTATCGCTCCGTGTAAACCCAGCATTACACAGAACGATAACCGATTATTCCTTCTGATCCCAGAAAAACAATGAACAATGTGCGATTACACTAAACGTTTAGTGAAAAAATGCGGAACCTGAGTGAACAAACGTGGAATTACAGCGAACGATTAACGATAATTTTAGGTTCAGATCTAAATCAACGATCAACAACATATGAACGATTTTTCGATTGTTGCCTGAGCTAATGTTCTCCATATGTGATTGCTTCCCAGCTTGGCAGTATATATAGGGCATACAGCACCTTCATTATATTCCTAGTACAATTATAAACCTAGGGGGCGCTCTTGATGTATCCCATATCTTCATCTTCCATCCCACAGGTTTCTATGTTACCTTGGTAGTAAACCGCTGGTGGAATCAGTACCTCTGCATGCCTTTCCCTGACAGGCTCATGTGCGCCATCTCTGCCACCGTGCATGGATCAGATGAGCGGGGGAGGATGTACCGCAGGACGCTGATGCGTTACTGCAGCATGTCTGGTCTGCTCATCCTGCGCTCCGTCAGCACGGCTGTATTCAAGAGATTCCCCACTATAGATCATGTGGTGGAGGCAGGTAAGATTATTGGTCCAGACTAGACACATTGTACCAAACTTTCAGCTCTAAATAATATTAGGTAATGACTCTTTTTTTTTTTTTTTTTTTCTTTCCACCTGAAGGGTTTATGACTCGTCATGAAAGGAAGAAGTTTGAGAACCTGCGCTCCTCCTATAATAAGTACTGGGTCCCATGTGTGTGGTTCTGTAGCCTGGCAGCGCAGGCGCGGAGCGAGGGCAGGATACGGGATGACCATGCATATAAAATGCTAATAGAGGTGAGTCAGAGGCAGGTGTTATAAGAAATACCCTATAAAAAGGGTAAAATTCTTCCCAGGGCCAGAAGGGGGCGCTTATTGCTTAAGGTTTATTGTATATTTCAATGCATAAATCTTTGTGGTGAGATCCACCTAGTGTTGGGCACAGGTAGACGGATTTTATTGTGTGCTGTTAGTATGCAGTGACCACTAGGTGGTACTGTCATCATGTGGTGCTGTTAGCATGTGTTGACCACGAAGTGTTAAAGGGGTACTCGGGAGGAATTAACCGATGTCAGAAAATTATACAGATTATTGGTGCGTTCACACGTACAGGATCTGCAGCAGATTTGATGGCCCAGAGTTATTCTGCATTGAATCTGCAACTTCAAATCTGCGCCATCAAATCTACTGCAGATCCTGTACGTGTGAACGCACCCTATATGTTTTTTTTTTTCTGTCTGACACAATGCTCTCTGCTGCCCTCTGTCTGTGACCGAAATTGTCCAAAGCAGTAGTAAATCCCTCTATAAAACCTTTCCTGCTCTGGACAGTTCCTGACATGGACAGAGGTGGCAGCAGAAAGCACTGTGTCAGACTGGAAAGAATACACCACTTCCTGCAGGATATACAGCAGCTGATAAGTACTGGAAAACGTGACATTTTTAAGTAGAAGTAACTTACAAACTTACTTTACAAGTTTACAAACATCCTGAACCCAACTTTTTGGCAAGTTGGCTCAACACTAATAGTAACAACAAGATGGGCTAGGTGGTAGATGGGCTAGGTGGTAGTGTTAGCATTGTATGAGCACTAAAAGGTGTGGTTTTCAATTGCAGACACTAAGTGGTGCTATTCGCATGTTTTGACCGCTAGGTCGTCCTGTCTTTTGAAATCTCCTTTTATTTCTGTTCCATTGTTTTTGTTCAGTGGTTAGCAGGCGTCTGTGCTGCGGATGACTGATCTCTAAGTAAAACTGCCCTCTTCCACAATTAAATTGGTGACTCAATAGAAAGAAACAAAGGGATCTAAAAAGTGAAATCATGTGGAGTCTTTAGTCACCATTCCCAGACTTCTAAAAAGCCAAATGATGTCTCATAGTGGCCCCTAGTGCAAATAGGAATAGCAATAGAAAAAGCTGTTTTCCTATATTGGGGATAGAATTAGGACCTTATTGTATTTTCTACCACTGTCCTCCTCTCCTTACAGGAGCTAAACGCTTTCCGTGGGAACTGCAGCTTGCTCTTCCACTACGACTGGATCAGCATTCCACTAGTGTACACTCAGGTAAGTAGGAGCCTTTTAGTGTTCAAAACATGGACATTGGCCCTTTAAATCTATCATGTTTCCGCCCATAAGGAGCTGGAGTAAAATTAATATATACAAGTGTTTCTCTGGCTTTAGAGCTGTCGCAAAACTACAACTCCCATCGTACCCCAACAGCCTTTAAATGTTGGGACATGTGGTTCTGCAACAGTCAGAGAGCCATAGGTTTGGAAATAGTAATATAGCGCACCTCGTGGGCGGGGCTACAGCTTATAAAGACCATCCGTGACCTCCTAAATGCATTAAATATTATATTGTAATCCTGGCCTTTCTCTCCTTGGTGTCAGGTAGTGACCATTGCTGTATACAGCTACTTTCTGACGTGTCTGATTGGACGGCAGTTCTTAGACCCCTCCCAGGGTTACAGCGGTCAGGACCTTGATCTCTACGTCCCAGTCTTCACTCTCCTGCAGTTCTTCTTCTATGCCGGCTGGCTGAAGGTATATGACAAGCTTTACCTATGGTCCGTTTGGAAGGTTCCTTTCTAGTAGTCTCCATGTTTACACCCCCTCCTCCACACTTTCTAGGTGGCTGAGCAGCTGATCAATCCTTTCGGGGAGGATGATGACGACTTTGAGACCAACTTCCTCATTGACAGGAATTTCCAGGTAATGAAGGTTTCATCTAGGACCTGCACTTTATTCTGGTTACAGTGACATTGGAGAGGGAGCGGAGGTCACTAATGCTATTGGTGGTAGAATCCCAGCTATAGCCTTCCCCTCTGCCTGCGTGCTAGGTGTCCATGATGGCTGTGGATGAGATGTATGGAGATGTTCCTTTCCTGGTGAAGGATCGATACTGGAATGACTCTGACCCCCGGCCTCCATACACAGCCGCCACCTTATTCCAGAAATACCAACCTTCCTTCCAAGGATCCACCTTTGACATGGCGTAAGTAGTAAGCTCCTCATGGCTCTCCTGTTGGTTTAAGGAAGCTGAGATACAGTGAGCTGTTTGTTTGTTTGAGATTCTCTTCCAGTTCAGGGGAAGACCTCTGAATTGACCATTTTTTTTCCCCTCTCAGGCTGGCTAAGGAGGACATGCAGTTTCAGCCTCTATCGGACATTGAGGAGATGAATGAAGAAACCTACACCCGTCCTTTCCCCCTCTTCAGCCGCCGCCTTCTCCCAGGTGTGGGGCCCTCGCCACTCTCCTCCTCTGCTGCACTCACTTCTCCATTTGTGGCCCCCGGGAGCCGCATGACTCTCCTGAGACGATCATCCACGTCGACCTCCCAGTCTTCTGACAGCTTGTATCCAGAGAGTCAAGAAGACCCCACACAGACAGAGACCCTGCCGCATCCCGAGACACGACCTCCTGACGTCCCAGTCCAGAACCTATTCCAGGTTGAATCCCAACCATCCTTCATGCCCCCCAGTGAGCTTGCTGCCCCCCTAGTAGATGCCATAGCTGCCACCCAAGAGGTGGAGGCCAACACCTTATCCGAGGCCTTGTAAAAGGATGGCAGCCATATGTATTATGGACTAGAATATAAATGGATAATGCAGGGTTGGATGTGGTTCATCTCTGCAGATCATCGCTCCCTGTGCCAAATATGTCCTACATAGTTCCGCTGACATCTAGATTGTGGTTTAGAAGAAATGCCCCCCCGCTTCCTTCTAGTCATGTATTTTTTGTATTTTGTACTATTTAATAATAAAACTGGGTTTTGATACGTTTGTTATGTGCGTCCCAAACAGTCATACCCCACACGGGGGCCACATAATGACATAGCAACACTATGAACATACAGTATTCCCCATTGTATTGGTCTAGGGGGCGCTCCAGAGTAATTACATACATTACAGCGTATGATGCCTATGGTCTAGGAGAAGCTCCCTCACATATCTTCTACATAAGGACCTTACTTTACAGCTTCTATTGGACCAGATGATCTGTTTTCTCACAACATGGGAAATTTCCGGGCTTTCTGATATTTTCTCATTGATTGTTTGCACTCGATCAGAAGTAAGATTTTATTTGCTAGGGGACTTGCCATATGTTACGATGATCACATCTATTCATTGATCCTAATTTAAAGAGGATGTACCACCTGGTACATCCTCTTTAACCTGAACCCACCTATCGAACGGCGCCGCGGTCCGTTTTTCGGACCGAGGCCCCGTGCACGGCGCCATTCTATGCACGGGAAGCGGCCGGTGCACTGGAGGCTGGCCCGCCCACCCCCAGTGGGAGGGAATTCCCTCCCCTGTATGACGCGGCTCCGTTCATTCTAAGAGAGCCGCGTCAATCAGGGGAGGGAATTCCCTCCCACTGGGGGCGGGTAGGCCGGCCTCCAGTGCTTGAGCACCGGCTGCTGTTTAGCTGTAATTTGCGCAAAATCGCTACGTTTTTACTGTGACTGCGCAAATTAGGGCTAAACAGCAGCCAGGAAAAAGTACAGTAACGAGATGGTGAAGGACCTTGACATGCGACTATGATGTCACCGCAAGTCCTGTGTGTACACTGCACTATGGAGGAGGAAGAAAGAAGATACAGGTGTGTGGGAACCAGGGGCGGATTAACTTTACCATAGGCCCTGGGCTGTTCACCAAGCCTGCCCCCCCCCCCCCCCCACCTGGTGCTCATAGTACAGGACAGATAATATCATGATGTCCTGATTTGTGCAAAATTGCCATAAAAAACAGTGATTTTTTTTTTGCAAATCATGGCAGGAGTGTAGCCAGGAGACAGTAAACCACTAAAAGTATAAGTCTTTTTGGGTGGTCATGGGCCCCCCAGGAGCTCAGGGCCCCAGGCTGCCACCCAAAATGCCCCTATTTTAATCCACTACTGGTGGGAAGGGGAGGACAATCAGGGGTGGAGTGAGGAGGGGGCAAGGGGGCACAGGGTGACACCAGTCTGGGATGGGGGAGACACATAAGAGAGTTGGGGTCCAGTGTTGATTTAGGGGTCTGGTTGTACATTATTCTATACTTAACCCCTAATAACTGCCCTCTCCAAATATATATCACCTTTATATAAACCTTTCTATTATCTGCAGCTACACCTCTGATCTACGCTATACTGCTCTCTTCTTCCAAACCTCTAATTCCTTCTCATCAGACATGCTGGGGTTATCTAGTGCTACAAAAACATGGCCACTTTCTTTCAGCGACAACAAGTTCAGGTGCAGTTTGCAATTAATCTCCATTCACTTCAATGGAACTGAGCAACAAAACCCCGCCCAAGCTGGAGACAAGAGTGGTGCTGTCTCTGGAAGAAAGTGGCCATGTTTTCGTAGCGCTGGATAACCCCTTTAACCATGTTAGATCTGTCCCTAAATGGGATAAAGTATTTCTATATTGCCATAAGTCCTCAATTTCTGCTAAATATCAATTACAAGATACTCTCTAGATCAGTGCTTCTCAAACTTCTTCTACTAGAACCTCACCCAACAGACCAAAGCAATGCCTGGGCCTCACCAGACTGACCAAAAGGATGCTGGGCCTCACCATCTGTGGTGAAAGTCCATTTAAAAGCTGAAAATAATGCTAGAACTACCTTTCGGCGAAGCATTCGCTTTATCTTATTATGTGAAGCTTGTCGACTGTATAAGCTGCCTCAAGACGTACCTTTTGTGCCCTTCTACTTTCCTTACCCCTGAATTATTTGTTAACTTAATAAAGCTTTTAAATAAGAAAAAAAAACAATTATTTGCACCATTATCTCTATTTAGTTTGCTATAAGTTTCTAGATCTCCTCATATTCTTCACTCATTTCATACATATAAATGGTTGCTGGCTAATCAAATATTCAGCCAATGAATGTGTATGGCTAAGTTTAGTCTAGACCAGTGCTTCTCACTTCCAGTCCTCAGGCCTCACCAACAGGTCATGTTTTGAGGATTTCCCATACAAAGAACACCTGTGATAATACCTGATGCACTGAGGATAATTATATCACCTGTGAAATACTAAGGAAATCCTGAATACATGACCTGTTGGTGAGGCCTGAGGACTGGAAGTGAGAAGCACTGCCATAGAGGTAGAAGTGTTTTCCCTGGAGCTGCTGTGATACAATGAGAGGATTAGAACTACTTTCCTTATCATCCTACAGCAGCACAATACATGGGTTAATGTACTAGGTACAAACAGGTCAATTGGTAATAAATCAATTAAGCTTTTAAGGATCCATTTACACAGAAAGATTATCTGACAGATTATCTGCCAAAGATTTGAAGCCAAATCCAGAAACAGACTATAAACAGATCAGGTCATAAAGGAAAGACTGAGATTTTTCCTCTTTTTAAATCCATTCCTGGCTTTGGCTTCAAATCTTTGGCAGATAATCTTTCCGTTTAAAAGGACCCGAAGTATCTATCTTTCCAGGATGCCCTTATACCCTCACAGCCAGGTGCATCAGGGACATAGAGAATGTTAAAGGGGTAATGCGGCGGTAAAGAATTATTCACAGAATAACACACATTACAAAGTTATACAACTTTGTAATGTATGTTTTGTCTGTGAATGGCCCCCTTCCCCGTGTCCCACCACCCCCACCCGTGTACCCGGAAGTGTGGTGCGCTATACATACCTGTCACGTGCCGACTTGTCTCCGATCTTCAGTCAGTGACGTCTTCTTCGGCCGGCCAGCGAACAGCTCCGACTGTCCCGAATGCCGAAGATGACGTTTGGCACAAGATGGAGGACATGAGCGACACAGATCAGGTAATGTATAATGCACCAACACTTCTGGGTACACGGGCGGGGGCTATTCACAGACATAACATACATTACAAAGTTGTATAACTTTGTAATGTGTGTTATTCTGTGAATAATTCTTTACCGCCGCACTACCCCTTTAATAATGTTACTCACTTCATGCCCTACAGTCATCCCAGCATATAAAGGCTTGTTCTACTGTATCTCCTATGCAGAGTTAGTTTACATTCCATTGGATGGAATCTAAAGTCAATTTACTTCTACATCTGTCACTTTACAAGCTAGACAACAGAGGACTCTTTTTGACAATACCATGCTCTAGTTAGCATCACCTTTCCCTCCCATTTAGAGTACTGCTTTGAAGTCCCATGTGTTATGCTGCCATAGAAAAATAACAAAAATTTACTTACCAAAATTTTTAATTCCTGGAATCCATAGTCAGCATAACACACAGGACTTCAAAGCAGTAGTCTAAATGGGAGGGAAAGATGAAGCCAAATAGAGCATAGTATTGTCAAGATTTGAGCCATCTATTGTGTAGCTGGTAATGTCTGACAGATGTAGAAGTAAATGACTTCTAATTAGAGATAAGCGAACCTTGAGCATGCTCGAGTTGATCCAAACCCGAACGTTCGGTATTTGATTAGCAGGGGGCTGCTGAACTTGGATAAAGCTCTAAGGTTGTCTGGAAAATATGGATACAGCCAATGACTATATCCATGATTTCCACATAGCCTTAGGGCTTTATCCAACTTCAGCAGCCACCGCTAATCAAATGCCGAAAGTTCAGGCTCGGATCGACTCAAGTATGCTCCAGGTTTGCTCATCTCTACTTCTAATCCATCCAATAGAACACAAACCAAGTTAGCATAGGAGGTGGCAGTTAAACAATCCCTCCATACAAATGAATGTTTGGTGAATCTGAACATTGTGTTTTTCCCCCCTTGTTTTTTTCTTTGAGCCCCCTGCATGGTGCGCAGCTACGGTATTTATTGTCTCTATTTTATGCGATGGGACTATAGCGGGGCTGTTGGCAGCAGTAATCACACAGGGACTTCCTTTCTCTTACCTCTCTGGTCAACCACATGCCAGCACCTCTTCCTCTCTGCTATGACATATTGCCAGTGAACATGCACTGGACTAAACAAGCCGCACTGTGCTGTAGTTATAGCACATAGGGGCCAGAGCTCAACAAAAATTTTATCAATTGTAGAATGTAAACATTTTTTTTTATTATGTTCTCACATAATAAATTGATGTATATATTTTCGTGAGATTTTTTATTTTTGTGGAACTTCTCCTTTTAAGCACACAGGGCTTCCTGGATTATTATATTATTACACTTACCCCTCCCCAACATCCCCCATTGCAAAGACGCAAACCGACATGGGACCTTAGAGGGACGAGCGTCTGCCCCGCCTCACAATGGCGCACGCGTAAGACTTGTGCGGTAAAAGGGGACATTGTTCATGAAGGAAATATTGTCCCCATACATATTACCCCAATACTCTAACTGACCAAATCCAGTAAACCAGGCCTGATATAACCAACAATACCAGTACACAAGGGGCAATTACGGCCAAGCCAAAAGTGTAGCTAAAGGCTTGTGCTTAGTGATGAGCAAACGTTTGTGTTCATCCTACAGCAAAATATGTTCAAGCTTCAGCCAGAAACAGCGCCACCCCTGTCCTTAGCTTGTGTGTGATATTGCAGCTCAATTTTTCAGGTTTGGCCTCCTGCACACAGTGTGGATTTGA
Source organism: Dendropsophus ebraccatus (assembly GCF_027789765.1). Classification (NCBI taxonomy): domain Eukaryota; kingdom Metazoa; phylum Chordata; class Amphibia; order Anura; family Hylidae; genus Dendropsophus; species Dendropsophus ebraccatus. The sequence continues at coordinate 214,278,169 of NC_091454.1, read as the reverse complement.
GGTTCAAACAATGCATGAACAGCCCCACGAAGTGTCATCTGTTGACCAACTGCAATGAAGAATGTGGGACCAATAAAAGTCTATGAAGCCCAGACTACAATACGGTGGGTATAAGTGCAGGTCTGGGCTTTGGGCACATGCATAAACCACGGAATCCAGAGTCACCCATAGACTGGAATGAGTCTGATTCTGTTTGCAATTGCAGACAGTATGCGGACCCTGAATTTTGAATGTGTGCAGAGACATCAGCAGGATCAGGCTGACACACTAAAAACAGGGAACTGACATACTTCAGTCATAACCCCCCCAGAACATGGTACCTCTATTGTGCACCATGTCCTTAAGTGAAGAATCGCTGCTTGTGCATTTAAGTGTTTGCCAAGGAACCCCCATGACATCATCATGACATCACAGGGATTTCCTGTGCAGAGAACACAATCTCCGCATGATCCCAGGTAATTACAAGAAAGCCCCATGACATCACAAGGTTAAATTCATCACCTATAAGTAGAAGAAAAACAGACAGGTAAAAAGAGAGATAAAAGTTTATTTGTAGTGTATAAAAGTAGACAACTTTAGAAACAATACTATGAATGGACAACTAACAGCAGATAGAAAAGACATCCGTAATTAAAGAGTCCTCCACTAGAGGGCATCACATATTCATATTTCATATAACAGATGACACATACAGCCACTGTACCATTACAGCCCCATCTGGAGGCTACAGGGAGGTACTACACCTCTGTTTCCAGACGTATTCTTAAAAATAAAAAAGCTAAAAAAACTTCTACATTAAAGTGAAAGCATTGAGGAGTGACAAACAAATCAGATACAGAAAAATTGAAACGATACAATGTAGACAAAAGGAAGCGATTCACAGCTTAACACATACATAAATACAAGCAGAAAACAACTTCCGTGTATAGGGAACTCCCCCCCCCCAAAAAAAACAAAAACACACCCTTAGGTTACCTGACAACTAAAGGAATGGGAAAATGATGGCAGGGACTTAAAGGGCCGGTATAATACTTTGTGCACATAGGGTGTACCGCTTTGACTAGCACAGGGATTAGTGTTAGCACGGGTTAGTAAGGCAACCAGTCAGAAGCATGGGAGGGAGGGGGGATACTTTCGGATCTTCAATGGTACTTTACTATTGCACATGGCTTATGTTGGTGTTCTTCAACTGTTGCAAACTACAACTCTCAAAGTGCTACTGGGAGTTGTAGTTTTGCAACAGCTGGAGATTGGGGAACACTGCTTTACATGATGGAATCCATTAAACAGCCCCAAAATTATAGATGTTACAGCAAGGACAATGAGGGGAAAAAGCTTTATACCCCACTATAACAATTACCCATATCGTATACAGGAACCTATAAGAGGTGAATGTGCAGCCTCAGGCGAGGGCTTTGGCTTGTGCTCGACTACATTAGACTTAAAGTGCACCAGTCGTGCAAATGGGATCACACCTATAAATTCCTACATTCTGTCCCCACCAATACCATAGACTAAGAGGTCATGTTCACAGGTTCTCTTCTTCCCCTGATGACACATAAGAATCTCTCCTATAATGTAACTTGTGTGCATAAACTAGTGTAAGTGACTACTGACTCGCGATTAAAACCATCTGCAATAATAAAACGTTAAAAAAGGGGGCTATAGTTTGATGAGAACCCAATAGCAGCCTGTGTGGGGTTTATAGATGCAGTCCCCAAGATCGCCACCAGGGGCACTGTGAAGCACTGCACATGCTCAGTTCATTAGGCATCAGTCTCATTAAACTATAGCGCCCCAAGTGGATTTCTAAAGGCAGTGCAATTGGCAGGGTTAAAAAGGAGGCAGCAAGAGTTAAAAAAAAAAAGGCAGGATGTAGATTTATAAAAAGGAACAGCGACGCCCCCTACAGGAGTGTGATTGTCCAGACAGTGACCGGTTAGCCCCCACCACTACAGGTAACTGGGACTGACAGCTGTGTGTAGCTTATATGAAGGTGGCGGCAAGTTGGTGACATTGGGCGGACTCATGACATGCTCTGACGCTTGTCGCTGCTGGTGTATCGGGGGAGCAATGAGCGGGAGAGTTGTCCGCGTCTGGCATTGGTGGCTAGTCTCTGCTGGGCCAGGAAGGACTGAGCTCCGCTGGGGACTTGTGTCCTGTCATCTGTCACCTTCTGCTGCAGCGCCATCCCCTGAGGAAAGACATAACATATGTATGATGTGTAATAACCAGACAGTGCACCCCCATAACCGAGCACCCCGGCAGTGTCACCCACCATATTATACCAGGCGCTTATTATCAGCTTCTCTTCCTGGTCTCTCTGAGACTTGGTCTTCTCAAAGTCAGTCTGAAGAAAGGCAGAAAGATTATTGTGTACCCCGGCCATAAATCTATCCCCCCTCCATCCTCATTCACCCATCCCCTGAGAATATATAATACATACACACACACCATGGACAAGATGTCTGCTCCTCTGCCTCACCTCCAAGTGTCGGATTCTGGTCTCCTTCTCCTGCAGCTGGTTCTTTAAGGCCTGGATCTCTGGAGGAATGTAATTCTGCTGCTTGGGATCCAGATTTTTAATAACCTAAGAAAAAAACACAATAATCTGCATAGGAAATCCAAAAAGCTCTTCAAAACAGACCCTGATGTGTATATGGTATAGTGATGAGCATGAAGAACTGGAGCTCCAAGTATCAGTCCTCAAGATCACCTCTAGGGGCGCTGTGTACATTACACATCATTCTGTGACCATTCTTAAAGGGGTAGTCCAGTAATTTTTTTCCCCCTTGTGTCATTCAGATTTGTAATTTAGCTCTTATCTCCAGTACTTATGAGCTGCTGAATGTCTTACAGGAAGCACTGTATTTTTTCCAGTCTGACACAGTGCTCTCTGCTGCCATCTCTGTCCATATCAGGAACTGTCCAGAGCAGGAGATATTTTCTATGGGGATTTGCTACTGCTCTGGACAGTTCCTGACATGGAACAGAGGTGGCAGCAGAGAGCACTGTGTCAGACTGGACAGAATGCACAACTTCCTGCAGGACATACAGCAGCTGATAAGTACTGATAAGTACTGAAAGTCTGGAGATTTTTAAATAAAAAAAAAAAAAAAAAAATCTGTATTGCTCAGATCCATTGAAACAAATATAGTAGTAAAACCTGAAACAAGCTGAGTACAGGGGTAGCAAAGAAACTATGTATTTTTATCCCTAGATAACCTCTTTATGGTGGATGCTCTGTCTCTAGAATGCAGAGACTGGTGCCGTATACCAATACATATTGAAAGCTTTTGCAGCTCACCGTGCGGGCTTTCTCCACATATCGTATGTATCGGTCCTCCATGGCTCGCATGTCCTCCTCCTTCTGCTGTAAGATCTGCTGCAGCTCATCCACTTTGCGGGACACTGAGGACGCATAGAAAGAGAGAGAGAGTGAGCGTTACACATATCGGAGATTACAGAGCCCTGTGAAAAACTCAGAACGGTCTCTAGTTTACACAGCTCCTATTGGGTGTTGTTGACGTCTGTATACAATAGGCTCCCCCTAGTGGCGGCTACAGGCTATAAAATTTTGTTTAAAGAAGTCCGGCTAAAATTTTTATGAAAATATTGTATTGCCCCCCAAAAGTTATACAAATCCCCAATATACACTTATTACGGGAAATGCTTATAAAGTGCTTTTTTCCCCTGCACTTACTACTGCATCAAGGCTTCACTTCCTGGATAACATGGGGATGTCACTTCCTGGATAACATGGGGATGTCACTTCCTGGATAACATGGGGATGTCACGACCCGACTCCCAGAGCTTTGCGGGCTGTGGCTGGAGAGGATGATGGCAGGGGGACACTGAGAAACACAGGGCACTTGAGGGACACTCAGCATCCCTCTGCCATCATCCTCTCCAGCAGCCACAGCCCGCACAGCTCTGGGAGTCGGGTCGTGACATCACCATTTTATCCAGGAAGTGACATCACCATGTTATCCAGGGAGTGACATCACCATGTTATCCAGGAAGTGACATCACCATGTTATCCAGGAAGTGACATCACCATGTTATCCAGGAAGTGAAGCCTTGATGCAGTAGTAAGTACAGGGAAAAAAGCACTTTACAAGCATATCCTGTAATAAATGTATATTGGCGATTCGTGATTAATAAAAAATTTTGCCCGACTTCTCCTTTAAAAGTTTTGAGAGAGAAGGGGGGGGGGGGGGGGGGGGGGGGGGGGGGGGGAACAAAAAAAAAACAAAAACCGTTCAGTGTTGGGTGTCATAGCAGAGGCGTGGTACACAGATATAGTTCCTTACTGTTTAGGTCGGCTTTGGGTTGCAGGGTCTCAATATATTCTCTCTTCTTCTGTAATTCTGAGTGAGCGTCGTGCAGCAACTCCCTAAAAACAAAGCAGATGTAACACTTTGGACTTCAACCCCATATGCCCAAACTTGTAGCTGTCCAGCTGTTGCAGAACTACAGCCCCCATCATGTCCTATGGGAGCTGTAGTTTTGCAACAGCTGGAGAGCCACAAGTTTGGTATTCCTAGTGTAAGCGCCCATATACTTACAGGTGCTCCTCCAGCTTCCTCTTCAGCTGTGAAGACTATAACAGAGAAGGGACACATTAGAGAGGGATCCTGTCAGGTGACCACTACAGCGACCACCCACATACCCACAGACACTTACATCCTCCGCCTTGCTGCCCTGTTCCCTCAGTTGCCTCTGAAGATCCTCAACCTGAGCTCTTAGCTCCTGGATCTGCTGCTGGTTCAGCCTGAAACAAGAGACAACCATTATTCCTGCCTCCTAACCTGGAGATCTCGGGCACCATGACCCCCGCGCCCGTCCTCACCTGTTTTCGCCCTCCATCCTGTTGCGGCTGCGGTTGGATTCTTCTAAGAGATTCTGCAGCTCGGATAGACGCTGCTGGTACGAGGCCTCCTGCACACAAAGCATCTTATTCTCCTGCTGCAGACGGACCACAGTCTCCCTACAGGAGTCACAGGGGTCAGTACAATGTATACAGGAGAACCTGCATCCTATACACTGTATATAGCGTCAGGACGGCTCTTACTTCAGCTCCGCAGGTAGGATCTCCGCAGCCAAGTTTTCCACCGGAGACGAAAGCCCAGAGAGGGCATCTGTGAATGGAGGAAATTCATGAAGCTTTTTGAAAAGCTATATCACCGCATATGAATGTTGACTAGAGTGATCATTTGGAAGTGCCTTAACCCTTTAAGGACGGGGCCCATTTTCGTTTTTACGTTTTCGGTTTTTCCTCCTTGTGTTTAAAAGGTCATAGCACTTGCATTTTTCCACCTAGAAACCCACATGAGCCCTTATTTTTTGCGTCACTAATTGTACTTTGCAATTACAGGCTGAATTTTTGCATAAAGTACACTGCGAAACCAGAAAAAAATTCAAAGTGTGGTGAAATTGAAAAAAAAAAAAAGCATTTCTTTTATTTGGGGGAAATGTGTTTTTACGCCATTCGCCCTGGGGTAAAACTGACTTGTTGCATATGTTCCTCAAGTTGTTACGATTAAAACGATATATAACATGTATAACTTATATTGTATCTGATGGCCTGTAAAAAATTCAAACCGTTGTTAACCAATATACGTTCCTTAAAATCGCTCCATTCCCAGGCTTATAGCACTTTTATCCTTTGGTCTATGGGGCTGTGCGAGGTGTCATTTTTTGCGCCATGATGTGTTCTTTCTATCGGTACCTTGATTGCCCATATACGTCTTTTTGATCGCTTTTTATTAAATTTTTTCTGGATTTGATGCGACCAAAAATGCGCAATTTTGCACTTTGGGATTTTTTTGCGCTGACGCCGTTTACCGTACGAGATCAGGAATGTGATTAATTAATAGTTTGGGCGATTACGCACGCAGCGATAGCAAACATGTTTATTTATTTATTTGTTTACTTTTATTTAAAACCTGGGAAAAGGGGGGTGATTCAGACTTTTATTAGGGGAGGGGGCTTTTTACTATTAACAACACTTTTTTTTTTTTTTTTACACATATACTAGAAGCCCCCCTGGGGGACTTCTAGTATATACACTTGGATCTCTCATTGAGATCTCTGCAGCATAGATATGCTGCAGAGATCCATGAGATCGGCACTCGTTTGCTTTCGGCTGCTGCAGCCGAAAACGAACGAGTGCCGAGCCGACGACGGCGCCATCTTGGACGCGTCCCCGGCCGGCATCAGTAACTGAGATCGCTCCTCCGGGACAAGGTCCCGGAGGAGCGATCTCCCCCACTAGACCCCAGGGAAACATTGCCTCCGGTAATCGGAGGCAGCTGTCAACTTTGACAGCTGCCTCCGATTAGCTAATTAGCGGGCACGGCGATCAGACCGTGCCCGCTAATAGCAGCGGTCCCGGGCTACTCGCGGCACCCGGGATCGCGGCCCCACTTTGAAGTGCAAGTGAGGACATATGACGTAGGGGTACGTCATATGTCCTTAAGAGGTTAAAGAGTAACTGTCGTATTTTTTTTTTTTTTTTTGCAGAAATCAATAGTCCAGGCGATTTTAAGAAACTTTGTAATTAGGTTTATTAGCCAAATCTGCCATTATCTGCATGTAAAAAGCCTTTTCCCAGGTCCCCCCCTCCTTCCTCTTTTTCATCCACTCCAAAAAATCTGAAAATTGTGACTTGTTGCAGGAGACGTACCCTGTCTGTTCTAGGGAGAGGGGAGGGGGGAGGAGGAAGGAGGGAGTTAGCCGGCAGCAGAAAGCAGATAACAGGATTACAGGCACAGAGCTGGGTGACAGCTGTAATCTGAGCTCAGATAGGTCAGTGGTGACTGTCCCAGGAGATAACAGGTGAGGGATTTGTAGATTAACTCTTTGTTGTCCTGTTTTGGTCTTTTCTTTAGCTCTCTCCATAGGAGAACAATGAAGACAGGGGGGGGAGCTTTAAACTGCTTTTTCATGATAAAAATGCATTTTTCGGCTAATAAACCCAATGACAAAGTTTCATAAAATCGCTTGAACTATTTATTTCTGAAAAAAAAAAATTTCACGACAGTGACACTTTAAAGGGGTACTACAGGAAAAGAAATGAACTGATGTTTAAAGTGCCAGAGATTTGTAATTTACTTCTATTAAAAAAATCTCTAGTCTTCCAGTACTTATTAGCTACAGTATGTCCTGCAGGAAGTGGTGTATTCTCTCCAGTCTGACACAGTGCTCTTTGCTTCCACCTCTGTTCATGTCAGGAACTGTCCAGGGCAGTAGCATATCCCCATAGAAAACCTCTCCTGCTCTGGACAGTTCCTGACATGGACAGAGGTGGCAGCAGAGAGCCCTGTATCAGGCTGGAGAGAATACACAACTTCCTGCAGGACATACAGCAGCTGATAAGTACTGGAAGACTGGATTTTTTAAATAGAAGTACAAATCTCTGGCACTTTCCGACACCAGTTGATTTGAAAGGGGAAAAAAAAGAAGATGCCTAGTTTAGACATAGTTGTCAAATGTCCGCTTCCTTCCAGAAACAGCGCTGTTTTTGTCTTGACTGGGTGTGGTATTGCAGCTGAATTGTAATACCAAACATAACCTGAAGTCAGTGGGGGTGCAGTTTCTGCAGGTTAGCCATGTATTTTTTCTGAATAACTCCTTTAAGCACTATCATAAAGGCGAGGATTTTTCAAGGCCTCCCTGATGGCCATCCTGTTATTCAGAGGAAGCGTCCTCTCACCTGCTTGTACCAGGCACGTCTGCTGGAGGTGGGAGCATCGTAACTCTTCATTGGTCTCCCGCAGAGAGTCTCTTTCTGCCACCAACCTCTGAAATAAAAATTATAAAGAGTGAATCACAGTCTCTACAGCAGAGGAGACATGTAAATGAGACACTCTTAAGTGTGGAGTCTTCTGTAAGTGCAGATCTCGGTGAGTGATCACACATGGCCGATCACTAGGATCAGTCATACACCCCCTGATCTCCAGTCCAGAAGTCAGAGGCAGAGGACCCCCATAGAAGCAGACATGGCATCTCACCTCTTTCTCCTTCTGTAAAGCCTCATATTTTTCCTTTAAGGTCTGGAACTCGAATTGCCACTTCTCGGCCCACAGAGACTCCGCTGAGTGCTTCTTGTTCATCTCCTGGACCTGTCATAGTGACAGAGGGGAAACCATAACCCACATATGCCCACAGACATAGCCACCATGCTCTTCCTGCTGGGTGTGGTGGTCTCACCTGTCGGCTCAGGCTCTCCACCTGTCCGCGGGAGGCGTGCGCCTTGTGGAGCTCCTCCTCCAGCTGACACGTGCGCTGCATATAGACCGTGTTCCTCTCCTCTAGGAGCTTCACCTGGCGACGTAAATCCCCCAGGTCTTCTAACTTCTTCTTGTAAGACTCCACCAGAGACTCTAACTTCCCCACGCGGTCCGAGGAGTGCCTGGCGTAGAGAGGAGTGGACACATGTATGGGCGAACCATTGCTACTGATCTCTATGTATAACATGCCTCTACATTGTGCCCGTTAGTGTTCTCCGTTATCAGCCATTTCTTTACTAGACTTACCGGAGTATGTCCATCTCATCCCGTAGTGACTGGGCTTCGTGTGCCAGACCAGTTAAGTCCTGGTTACGCTGGTGTAAGTCCTGTACCTCCCGATCCAGCTCCTCACACCGCTGCCTATAGTCATCGCGTGCACTCTCCAGCCTGAAACAAAGGGTTAACCATCATCCACCGATCACAGACAGAAGAGTTCACACAAACACAGCTAAAATACAGCTGATCATGGGTTGCGTCTGGCATTGTAGCTCTATTAAAGGGAATGGATCTGAGTTGCAATAACGCGCACAACCTGGAGGGAGGTGTGGCGCTGTTGTGCAGCCAAATCGGTCAGTACCTGTAGTTTTCTTCCTGGAGCTGCTCGATCTGACTCTGTAGCAGCAGCATCTTCTTGCTGAACGCCTGGGGCGCCCCCATCTCCCCGTCAGGAGTTTCCTGCTGCTCTCGGAGGACTCTGTTCTCAGTTATCAGACTGCGCTTCTCTTCCATCAGCAGCGACACCTGAAGGAGGAAAGGTGGTGGGAAGGGGAGGGGACACGACATGGGAAGGGGAGGAGCGAGGTGCACATAGTGTGAGAAGGGTTAAAAGACAACAGCGGTAGAAGAAGGGGTTAAGGGTGCTGACAATGGGGTCTTCCTGGGGTTACCCTGCAAAATATTCATTCACTATGTATCCTGGGAAATGCAAGGATATCACAGGGATGTAGTTGGTACTGGACTACTATTCCCAGCATGTCTGGAGGTCACAGATCACTGACTGTGAGTGGTGCAGGGTCTGTGGGCAGCTCCATGCATAGGGGTGGGGGCATGGTACGGGTATGGCATGCAGCATTCTTCTCCCTCCACGTCCTGAGGGGTCTTCTCCAGTCCTAACCTATAGACGAGGGGTAGGGAACCTTGGCCCTTTAGCTGTTGCATAACTACAACTCCCAACATGCCTGGACAACCAAAGCTTTAGCTTTGGCTGTCCAGACATGATAGGAGTTGTACTTTTGCAACAGCTGGAGGGCCAAGTTTCCCTACCCCTGCTATAGACATTCATCCCATTCTAAGAATCTGGACCGGCTGCTCCATCCTCTTATGTCTCCTACCCAGTACAGGAACAAAACTGGTGACGTAAGATCACGTACCCCACAGAATAGCTGCAAACAATACTCGGGGGAGTGACAAGTCTGTAATACATAGACAATACAGGAAGCAAACAAGCACACGTAGACCAGGCGGATGTCAGCGCCATCATCCATCCCTGGCACTGTGCTGTAGGGCAATGCCCCAGGTTAGGCAGCTGGCAGGCACGGTTGGCATGCAAACAAGGTTAGGATTAGAGGTAGCAGGCACATGGCAGGCATTAAACTCACCCGACATTTCCGGATACCAAACTCAGCTTAAAACCTTTTTAGAGGGTGAAATCACTGGATGAAGTGCCGTGTTTAGAAGCCCAGCCCCTCCCCACCCATCATCCATCACAGTCTGCAGGTCAGAAACCCCCACCCCAGGGTAAAATAGGGGGAATTATGCCTATAGTTACCTACCGAGATCTGATGTGTTACAGGGTAAGTGGAGATCCCCTTTAAATATATATTATATATAAATCTGTCAAGGGGGGGCGGGGTTGTGACAACCTATAAAAGAGCTGCACAGCTAAATAGAGGTATTGGTCGTGAACACCACATGATGGGTCCTGAAGGGGTTTCTGCCTGCAGACCTTCAATAAGCAAATCAGCCCAACTAACAATGTAAAGGTGAATAGCGGCCATGATATCCAAACCAGATGCGGATTCACATCACTCATTGGTTGCAATAGAGAAACCCTTAAAGGGGTATTCTGGCCAAAATCTTACTCTTTCAAATCAACTGGTGTCAGAAAGTTATATAGATTTTGTAATTTACTTCTAGTTAAAAATCTCCAGTCTTCCAGTACCTATCAGCTGCTGTATGTCGTGCAGGAAGTGGCGTATTCTTTCCCATCTGACACAGTGCTCTCTGCTGCCACCTCTGTCCATGTCAGGAACTATCCAGAGCAGGAGAGGTTTTCTACGGGGATTTGCTGCTGCTCTGGACAGTTCCTAACATTGACAGAGGTGGCAGCAGAGAGCACTGTCTCACACTGGAAAGAATACGCCACTTCCTGCAGGACATACAGCGGCTGATAAGTACTGGAAGACTGGAGATTTTTAAATAGAAGTAAATTACAAAATCTATATAACTTTCTGAAACCAGTTGATTTGAAAGAAAAAGATTTTCACAGGAGTACCCCTTTAAGTTAGGCTCCAGGTTATTCAGGATTGGGAGTCTGTAATCCAGCGGATGCAGAACACACCACCACCACACATGTGTGCGTGCAAGCACACCGCCACCATCACCACAGGAACATGCACGCCCCACATGAGCCACCCCTCACCTGCTGCTCCAGCTCATGACAGCGATGCAGGATGCCAGTCTTCTCATCCGTGTCCTCACTGAGGAAGTAATATTTACGTGACTGAAAGACAAAAGGAGTAAAATCTAATCAGACTACATTCTAGTTCCAGGGGTGACAAACTGTGGCCCTTTTGCAAAAACTACAATTCCCATCATGCCAGGACAGCCAAACCTAATGCTTTGGCTATCCGGGCATGATGGGAATTGTTGTTTTGCAACAGCAGGGGGGAGCTGCGGTTTGACACCCCTGTTCAAGTACAGTCCCATCCTGTCGCTCTGTGACACCCCCTGCTGGTTCAGTGTCTTTACAAAGCAAGCTACATAGCAACCTGCTGCTAAACATGCCACCTGGGAGATCCACTAAGCCAAGCAGTCACAGGATACAGAACGGCAAAGACAAAGCGGGAGATTTATCAAACATGGTGTAAAGTGAAACTGGCTCAGTTGCCCCTAGCAACCAATCAGATTCCACCTTTCATTCCTTACAGACTCCTTTCAGAAAATGAAAGGTGGAATCTAATTGGTTGCTTGGGGCAACTGAGCCAGTTTCACTTTACAGCATGTTTGATAAATCTCCCCCAAAGAGTACATTCGTTTCACCTAAAGGTAATATCTCATATATGGGCAGCAATATACTAGGGCAGGGAGCCGCCTACCTGACTGTCGTAGTTGACGTAGCTGTCGGCTGTGGCTGCATCTGTGGGTTCTTTGCTCAGGAGCTGCAGGAGAATAATGTGCACAGTCAGCATAGGCCAGTATACAGGACGGACCACGGTTCTGCACCAGCTATTATTTAAGATCTCCCCCATTCCCTTATAAAGGGTTAATGTAAGTGTGAACAAGGCCTGAGGTTGTGAATACAAGGCAGCAGGATATAATACTGCACTTCTAAGTGCCATATAACCGGACCAGATAAGATGAAACCTATCTATGGGCATCACTGTCCCATATGACCTGTCTGAGTCTGGGTGTTCAGGTCCCCACTGATCACTAGAACTAGTGGGGAGAAGCACGTGGCTAAACCTCCTTCCTACTTCTCCCTCCCTGTGATACAAGATGGCCCTGTAGACGTCACTGTCTCAGTCACATGCACAGAGCTGAGGAAAGAACGCGTTCAGTGCACACATCCAGACATTCAGATAATGTCCACTTAAAGGACAACTCCGGCCAAAAGTATTTTTAATATGTTATTACTTATGGAAAGTTAGAAAAAAATTCCTAATGTACATTAATTATGGGAAATGCACATATACTGCTATTTCCCTTAATTTAGTACATCATGGAGAGTTCAAATTCTCTAAAAAACCGTAACGTCACGAATCTGTTGTAATTCCAATGGATTGGTGATGGAGGAGTAGTACCAGGGCCATCCCCTATCATCTGCTCATACTATGAGCAGGTGCTGGGAGTAGTAGTACAGTGAATGCGTGTCCCACAGCACCGAGCAGGGAGGGAGGGGGGAGGTAGTTAGTTAGATACACAGGCACCTCTCTCTCCCTCCCTGCTTGGTGCCCTCCAAATTTATTGATTGAATACATTTATGGAATACTTTGGGTAACAAGTGTCCTTTCTCCCCAAAGTATTCCATAAATGTATTCAAACAATAAAGCATAGTGTACATACATTACATACTTGACATTCACTTCTATACGCACAATACAGTGCCATAGACTTCTATATATAGTGCGCCCCCTGCTGGACACTCCATTGGAATTACACCTGATTCGTGACGTTTTTGAGAGAATTTGAAGACTCCCTGATTTACTTAATTAAGGGAAATAGCAGTATATGTGCATTTCCCATAATTAATGTACATTAGGAACAAGTGCAAACCACCATCATCATCATCATCTGTCCCAGCATTAGTCTTGGATAGCCCCATACATCTTCCAGCCAGGAAGTACTGAGCTGCAAACCCCATAACCAAACTGATGACAGGTGGGGTGCTGTCTTTTAGAAGGAAGAAAGCGGACATGTTTTTATTAAGCCTGGATAATCCCTTTAAGGTGACCATACACACCACCATCCCAAGAAAGCCTACATTTATCTAATGTATATGGGCCGTGTTGGGTGCACAAAGCACATCGGATCCCTAAATAAGCAGCGGTGACTGGGAACAGGACTCCAGTAGTAGTACTGGTGTGTTCCTTTAAGCAGACATCAGCACCTACCTCCTGTATGGACTCCATGACAGCCTGCTGCACCGACTCTCCCAGGGTCATGATCTGCTGGATATGCTCTGAGCAAACACAAGGATTAGAGAAGAAGGATCAGACGCTGAGATACACAATGAAATGTCTGTAAATTTAGAGGATTACTCCAGGTAGAACCAACACACTGTAATGCTGCAGTGCAAAGCATGGAGGAGCAGCCGGATTATTCATCTAACAGTGTTTAATGTATATAATCAGAGCGTGGGTCAGACTGGAGTCTTTCCATCTATAGAAGGTTTAACCAGTCACCTTCCTTCTTGTCACAGCTGATCGCACACCCCAGTACCAGCTGCACCATCTTCCTCAGCTCTGCAGTGTCAGAGAACTCCCCGATCAGTCCTACATCCGGGATGTGATCCTCAGAGACTGGGTGTCCAAGAACCTGCTCAGGAATAAACACATCACAATACTAAAGGCTTCAGAGGCATTTCCTGCTTGCTGTAACTATCAGCAGAATAGTGAGTGCAGCTCTGGAGTATAATCCAGGATGTAACTCGGGATCAGTACAGGATCAGTAATGTAATTATGTACACAGTGACCCCACCAACAGAATAGTGAGTGCAGCTCTGGAGTATAATACATTACACTGATCCAGAGTTTTATCCTGTAAATAATACATACATGAGAGTTCACACAAACATGAGAGTTCACACAAATATACAAAAATAAAATCACTCAGGGGCCGGATAATGTTGATGACTACATTGTTTTTACAAGGGGAATTTTTAGGGGAGCAAAAGCAGCAAAATTTCCAGGAATTTCTGGTGTCGCTAAACCTGACATCTAACTCTCAGTCTGTGGTAGCATCACTCCTGTGCATCAAGCTCGATGTCTGGGGGTTATGCTAGACTCGGATCTATCCTTCACTCCCTATATCCAAGCTTACACGCTCCTGTCACCTTCATCTCAAAAACATCTCCAGAATCCGCCCATTTCTCACCACTGATAACACTCAGACTCTGACTGTCGCCCTGATCCATTCTCATCTTGACTACTGTAACTCCCTACTAAATCGGTCTTTTCTCTAAGCTCTCCCCTCTCCAGTCTATCCAAAACGCAGCAGCCAGACTCATCTTCCTCTCCAGCCATTATACTGATGTCTCCCCCCGTGCTGGTTACCCATTAACCCGTTGAGGACCAGGCCCAAAATGACCCAGTGGACCGCGCAAATTTTGATCTTAGTGCTTTCGTTTTTCCCTCCTCCCCTTCTAAGAGCTCTAGCACTCTCAGTTTTCTATCTACAGGCCATGTAAGTGCTTGTTTGTTACAGGAATAGTTGTACTGTGTAATGCGTCATTCATTTTACCATAACATGTATGATGGAATCCCAAATATATTATTTATGAAGATATAAATAGGTGAAATCGTAAAAAAGAATGCAATATGGTAACGTTTGGGGGGTTCCTGTGTCTACGTAATGCACTATATGGTAACAGCGACATGACACTATTATTCTATAGGTCAGTCCGAACACAACCATATGCAGGTTACACAGATTCTCTAATGTTATATATGTATTTTTTTATGAAATCCTTTTTTTTGGCAATTAAATATTAATAAAATGGGCCTATTGTGACGCTTATAACAGTTTTATTTTTTCACCTACGGGGCTGTATGGGGTGTCATTTTTTCCGCCATGATCTCTAGTTTTTATTAATACCATATTTGTGAAGATCGGACGTTTTAATCACTTTTTATTGATTTTTTTTAATATATAATGTAACATAAAATCGGTAATCTGCGCACTTTTTCCCCTCTTTTCGTCTACGCCGTTCACCGATCACAATGACGCTTGTTATATTTTAATAGATCGGACAATTACGCACGCTACGGTATATTATATGTTTATCTATTTATTTATTTTTATATGTTTTATTTATATAATGGGAAAGGGGGGTGATTTAGACTTTTATTGGGGGAGGGGTTTTGGGGTAGTGTGTTAGTGTTTTGAACTTTTTTTTTTTTACACTTTTGAAGTCCCTTTGGGGGACTTTTACATACATTACTTAGATTTATACACTGATGATTGCTATGTCATAGGCATAGCATTGATCAGTGTTATCGGCGCTCTGCTCATTGAGCCTGCCTGTGCAGGCTCAGTGTAGCAGATCGCCGATCGGACCGCACGGAGGCAGGTAAGAGACCTCCGGCGGTCCGTTTCAACGTTCGGGACCCCCGCAGCGTCCTGATCGGTAAGTGACAGGGGACTCCCCCTGTCACTTACACTTAAACGCCGCGGTCGCGCCGCGATCGCGGCGTTTAAGGGGTTAATGACACGCGGCAGCGCGATCGCTGCAGCGTGTCATTATCGGTGAGGTCCCGGCTGCTGTTTGCAGCCGGCCCCCACCTGCTATGAAGCACGCTCCGCTCCGGAGCACGCTTCATAGCAGGAGAAACACCCAGGACGTAAGGTTACGTCATGGGTCGTCTGGGGACAGACTTCCATGACGTAACCCTACGTCCAGGGTCGTCTAGGGGTTCAATGCAGAATACAGTTTAAACTCCTTACCCATAAAGCGCTCCACAACTCTCCATACATCTCCTCCCTCATCTCCACCTACCATCCTTCCTTTGCTCTGCATTCTGCCAATGATCTTACACTAACATCTTCTATAATCAGAACCTCTCACTCCCGCCTCCAAGACTTCTCTCGTGCTGCACCAGTTCTCTGGAACGCCCTTCCCAAAGACCTCAGACTTCTCTCTAACTCCCACAGTTTCAAGCGTGCCCTGAAGACTCATCTCTTCAGGCTTATAACATTCCCTAATCTCGTCTCCCTCTGCTATCCCTTTTCCCATCCACTATATATCCTCTTTGGTGCCATGTACTTTCTACCTGAACTGAGACAATAGCATTGACTATCTCGCCCCCATCATCACCAATAGGCACTTTGAGACTATGAAGAATGACTGGATCGGCAAATAAAGCACCTGCTGCCTCCTGTGTCACCCCCAGTCATCCTAGTCTAGTGTCTGTATCGTTTTTATTTTAATTTTGTATTTATATTTATATATATATATATATATATATATATATATATATATATATATATATGCAAAAAAGGGGTCCGTGGAGCCTCAGTTACGAGTCTCAAAACACGGTAATAGCCAGATATCCCTCTCTCCAGAGAAGGAAGCCCATTGCCAAGGGGTGCCTCCTAGTGGGGAGAGCACCAAACCACCCTGATACATAGTCCCTCAGGTCCTCACTCTGTTGCGAGCCTTAGGACCTAAATAGGGAAACACCAGGGTGGCCCCTGTGAGTCAAAGTCTAACTCTGTGGCGAGTATAACGACACAAGACAAGGGTTACCAAGGCTAGGCATCCATCCACAGACTGCAGTTTCGGGGTATTTGCCCCTCGTCAGTGTGGAGCAGGATTCTGGCTACTGGGGCAATGATAAATAGACCAACAAAACACAACAATCACTGAACTCAGGGAGAAGAGTGAAAAATTCCAATGGAGTACTCATTTACGAGTCTCCATTGATTGTCCCATACAAAGTTTAAATATGCAAAAAAGGGGTCCGTGGAGCCTCAGTTACGAGTCTCAAAACACGGGAATAGCCAGATATCCCTCTCTCCAGAGAAGGAAGCCCATTTTGAGACTCGTAACTGAGGCTCCACGGACCCTTTTTTTGCATATTTAAACTTTGTATGGGACAATCAATGGAGACTCGTAAATGAGTACTCCATTGGAATTTTTCACTGTTCTCCCTGAGTTCAGTGATTGTTGTGTTTTGTTATATCACATACATATATATATATATATATATATATATATATATATATATATATATATATATATATCACACACACATACATATATAATCTATCCTGTATAGAACTTTTCTATTTTAAAAAGCGCTGCGAAATCTGTTGGCGCTTTACAAATTATTACTGTTATTCCTATTTTGATGTGAACAAACCGCAATTGCAGCCCCCGACCAGCAGGTGGCTCCCTGACATTACAATCCTAGGGGACTGTATGATACGCTGTAGCACGGACCTTGTTATATGGAGACATTCTGATGGATCTGATGTTTTAGAAGAGGACACGTCACCACTAGGAAGAACCCAACCTCAAACCTGAACTTTCCTGGACTGCCCAAACTATCAGTTCTCTATCTGCTTTTCTCTGGAAAGGTTACAGTCATGGCAGGAACTATTATACTGAAAATGTCAGACACTGCTGAATGGGAAACAGAGAAGGACAAGCTCATCCCAGATACAAGATCTCTGCTTGCAGTCAGTGAATAGTATCCTGCAATACATCCAGGGGCTGAAATAAAGTTGACAGAAGTAATCCTTATAACTACTGAGGATTTGGCTCAATGGTTTCCGACCATTACAGTCTGGGCCCCATGGCTGACAACCATCACAGGGGCCCTACAGCTAGTCCACAGCGTTACAGATACTCTGCAAGAAGAAGAGTCTATTTCTTTTGCATGGGGCTGCTAATGATTCATCCTGGTCACAGGGGACAGCAGGTGAGGAGGAAGTGTGGGAAGAGGACAAAGCTTTACATAGATAACAGCCATAGAAATCCAGAGGGGAAAACCAGACCAGACAAATACTCCATTGTTTATACTGCAGCGGAACAAGGGCAAAGCCTAGAGATTGGGGTTTCTACAGGACAAGGTGATGATAACATGTCAGCCCTGCAAGGGAAAGGAGGGGAAGTCTGGAAACAAGTAAGCAAATAACATCACCGCCACACTGTACATTCCAGGACAGAGGTAAAGTCATGGTCAGGAATAATACACAGAAGGAAAGTGCAACGCAAACCTGTCATATCAAAAGCCCAGCAATAACATACTGAAAGCTACTGTGATTACTAACTGCAAAACTTATATTACTGCTCTGTATGTACAAGAATATAACTATTATTTTTTTTTTTTTTATTTGTATAGAGCGCACAGATTCTGCAGCGCTTCACCTATCTGTATGTTTTTGCGTGTGGGAGGAAACCGGAGTACCCGGAGGAAACCCACGCAAACACGGAGAGAACATACAAACTCTTTGCAGATGTCCTTGGTCATATTTGAAACCAGGACTCCAGCGCTGCAAGGCTACAGTGCTAACCACTGAGCCACCATGCTGCCCTTACTACTATACTACTGCCCCCTATATAAAGGAATATAACTACTATATTACTGCCTCCTATATACAAGAATATAACTACTATATTACTGCCTCCTATATACAGGAATATAACTACTATAATACTGCTCCCCATATACAAGAAAATAACTACTATAATACTGCCCCTATATACAGGAATATAACTACTATAATACTGCTCCTATATACAAGAATATAACTACTATAATACTGCCCCTATATACAGGAATATAACTACTATAATAATGCTCCTATATACAAGAATATAACTACCATAATACTGCTCCTATATACAAGAATATAACTACTATAATACTGCTCCCTATATATAAGAATATAACTACTATAATACTGCTCCTATATACAAGAATATAACTACTATAATACTGCTCCTATATACAAGAATATAACTACTATAATACTGCTCCTATATACAAGAATATAACTACTATAATACTGCCCCTATATACAAGAATATAACTACTATAATACTGCCCCTATATACAGGAATATAACTACTATAATACTGCTCCTATATACAGGAATATAACTACTATAATACTGCCCCTATATACAAGAATATAACTACTATAATACTGCCTCCTATATACAAGAATATAACTACTATAATACTGCTCCTATATACAGGAATATAACTACTATAATACTGCTCCTATATACAAGAATATAACTACTATAATACTGCTCCTATGTACAGGAATATAACTACTATAATACTGCCCCTATATACAGGAATATAACTACTATAATACTGCTCCTATATACAAGAATATAACTACTATAATACTGCTCCTATATACAGGAATATAACTACTATAATACTGCCCCTATATACAGGAATATAACTACCATAATACTGCTCCTATATACAGGAATATAACTACTATAATACTGCTCCCCATATACAAGAATATAACTACTATAATACTGCCCCCTATATACAGGAATATAACTACTATAATACTGCTCCTACATACAACAATATAACTACTATAATACTGCCCCCTATATACAAGAATATAACTACTATAATACTGCTCCTATATACAGGAATATAACTACTATAATACTGCTCCCCATATACAAGAATATAACTACTATAATACTGCCCCTATATACAGGAATATAACTACTATAATACTGCTCCTACATACAACAATATAACTACTATAATACTGCCCCCTATATACAAGAATATAACTACTATAATACTGCCCCTATATACAGGAATATAACTACTATAATACTGTTCCTATATACAGGAATATAATGAGAGCAGCAATGGTAAGTGTAATACCATATCCATACTTGTGTCGTTTGGGGGCAGCCTTCCCCGCCGGTGGTGCTGGCTGGGTTTTGGTGGGGCTTTTTGGGTCTGGTCCTGTGACATTGGGGTTGCAGGGCCGTTCCATGGCCTCCCTTCCCTGCATGTGCACGCTTTGCGGGGTTGGCGGTCACTGACCGACACGGTGTGGAGTTAGCGTAGGGACCAGAGGACCTGCGCGGTGGTACACGGGGCAATATGGCTTGATCAATTCATATACAGACACTCTGGTGTTAATTTTTAATATAGGCCTAGCGGCATTAGTATCAGCCATAGATGGGATGTGCAGCCGTTCCTTTCTCTCCAGTTTCCGCATAACTACTATAATACTGTTCCTATATACAGGAATATAACTACTATAATACTGCTCCTATATACAGGAATATAACTACTATAATACTGCTCCTATATACAGGAATATAACTACTATAATAATGCTCCTATATACAAGAATATAACTACCATAATAATGCTCCTATATACAAGAATATAACTACCATAATACTGCCCCTATATACAAGAATATAACTACTATAATACTGCTCCTATATACAGGAATATAACTACTATAATACAAGAATATAACTACTATAATACTGCTCCTATATACAGGAATATAACTACTATAATACTGCCCCCTATATACAGGAATATAACTACTATAATACTGCCCCCTATATACAAGAATATAACTACTATAATACTGCTCCTATGTACAGGGATATAACTACTATAATACTACTTCCTATATACAAGAATATATGTGGCCGGGTTCTGGTGTGGTGTTTTTGGGTCTGGTCCTGTGGCATGGGGGTCGCAGGGCCGTCCCATGGCCCCCGTTCCCTGGCTGTGCGTGCCTGCGGGGTTGGTGGCCACTGACTGGCACGGTGTGGACTTAGTGTAGGGACCCATGTGTATCAGATACCTGCACGCGGTACATGGGGCAGTATGGCTTGATCAATTCATACACAAAATTCTGATGTGTTTTTTATTTAGCCTAGCGGCACTAGTATCAGCCATAGGTGTGAGGTGCAGCACTCTGTTTCTTCCCTGAACCGCATAACTACTATAATACTGCTCCTATATACAGGAATATAACTACTATAATACTGCTCCTATATACAAGAATATAACTACTATAATACTGCTCCTATATACAGGAATATAACTACTATAATACTGCTCCTATGATGTAATCAGAAGTGTTACTGGGCGGTATAATATCTGTATATAAGTAGACGGTACTTACATCCTGATAATATTCCAGGACACTCTGCAGGATTCTCTTCAGATTACTGACCTGATGTAGAGGATATAACATGTAAGTCTCCTGGTACATACAGTTGAATATGATATAATAAGAGCCCTGTACAGTAGGAGAGGCCACATCGCCCATATAATAAGCTGCATATGTAGACAACTACTTGCCCAGGGCAGGGACCACTCTCCCATGTACTGTGGGGCTAGGAGATCCAGTCACACATCTTACCTTCAGCCTCCAGTTGTCGCTAGAGTCCGGCTTTATCCTCATCAGCCAGGCTTCATTAAACCAGGAGGAGTCTCTGCAGAAACGACACAAGAAACACAATGAAGGTTCCCTATGTCAGATCAGCCAGTGGTGGCGGCCATTATTAGTGTACTCAAGTATGTGTTATTGGGGGCTCGTCCGGGATTAAAGGGGTTATCCAGCGCTACAAAAACATGGCCACTTTTCCCCCTACTGTTTTCTCCAGTTCAGGTGCGGTTTACAATTAAGCTCCATTTAGTTCAATGGAACGGAGTTTCAAAACCCCACCCAAACTGGAGACAACAGTAGGGGGAAAGTGGCCATGTTTTTGTAGCGCTGGATAACCCCTTTAAATGAAAGGACCATTGGAGAAATGCAGCTCCAGGATTAGGATGCAGACCCCTATTGTGTACTCACATGAGATTCAACACCTGGCCGATGGCCAATCCTCCGGTCAGATCCTTGTAGGACGCACACGGACCGGACACCGGAAACGTTTGCATCTAGAAAGAAATAGACATAATATGGTTAGTCAGCGTCCAGGCTACAAGCATCAGGGGGTGATCCCAGGACTGGCCGGAGGGTCCATCATATCAATATCTGCTTCAGGGAACACCGCGTGATGAACAGTGCGGCTACACACATCAGATCCCACACTGGCTGAGACTCAGCTTTCCCAGACTCCTGACTGACATTTACCTATATAATGGACAGAGGATAAGCAGAGAGTATGGGAAAGAGAGACTCTCACAGTATAGGAGAGTAGGGGCTGTAGTATATAGTACTCTCATAGTATAGGAGAGTAGGGGCTGTAGTATATAGGACTCTCATAGTATAGGAGAGTAGGGGCTGTAGTATATAGGACTCTCATAGTATAGGAGAGTAGGGGCTGTAGTATATAGGACTCTCATAGTATATAGGAGTAGGGGCTGTAGTATATAGGACTCTCATAGTATAGGAGAGTAGGGGTTGTAGTATATAGGACTCTCATAGTATAGGAGAGTAGGGGCTGTAGTATATAGGACTCTCATAGTATATAGGAGTAGGGGCTGTAGTATATAGGACTCTCATAGTATAGGAGAGTAGGGGCTGTAGTATATAGTACTCATAGTATAGGAGAGTAGGGGCTGTAGTATATAGGACTCATAGTATAGGAGAGTAGGGGCTGTAGTATATAGGACTCATAGTATAGGAGAGTAGGGGCTGTAGTATATAGGACTCTCATAGTATAGGAGAGTAGGGGCTGTAGTATATAGGACTCTCATAGTATAGGAGAGTAGGGGCTGTAGTATATAGTACTCTCACAGTATATAGGAGTAGGGGCTGTAGTATATAGTACTCTCATAGTATAGGAGAGTAGGGGCTGTAGTATATAGGACTCTCATAGTATAGGAGAGTAGGGGCTGTAGTATATAGGACTCTCATAGTATAGAAGAGTAGGGGCTGTAGTATATAGTACTCTCATAGTATAGGAGAGTAGGGGCTGTAGTATATAGTACTCTCATAGTATAGGAGAGTAGGGGCTGTAGTATATAGGACTCTCATAGTATAGGAGAGTAGGGGCTGTAGTATATAGGACTCTCACAGTATAGGAGAGTAGGGGCTGTAGTATATAGTACTCTCATAGTATAGAAGAGTAGGGGCTGTAGTATATAGTACTCTCATAGTATAGAAGAGTAGGGGCTGTAGTATATAGTATTCTCATAATATAGGAGAGTAGCGGCTGTAGTATATAGTACTCTCATAGTATATAGGAGAGTAGGGGCTGTAGTATATAGGACTCTCATAGTATAGGAGAGTAGGGGCTGTAGTATATAGGACTCTCATAGTATAGGAGAGTAGGGGCTGTAGTATATAGTACTCATAGTATATAGCAGCATGGGCTGCAGTATATAGGAGTAGGGGCTGTAGTATATAGTACTCTCATAGTATATAGGAGAGTAGGGGCTGTAGTATATAGTACAGATGACCAGGTGCTATAGTATATAGGACTCTCATAGTATAGATGAGTAGGGGCTGTAGGATATAGGACTCTCACGGTATATAGGACTATCATGGTATACAGGAGTAGGGGCTGTAGTATATAGCACTCTCATAGAATATAGTAGTAGGGGCTATAGTAAATAGGACTCTCATAGTATATAGCACTCTCACAGTACACAGCGGCATGGGCTGCAGTATATAGCACTCTCACAGTACACAGCGGCATGGGCTGCAGTATATAGCACTCTCACAGTACACAGCGGCATGGGCTGCAGTATATAGGACTCACAGTACACAGCAGCATGGGCTGCAGTATATAGCACTCTCACAGTACACAGCGGCATGGGCTGCAGTATATAGCACTCTCACAGTACACAGCGGCATGGGCTGCAGTATATAGCACTCTCACAGTACACAGCGGCATGGGCTGCAGTATATAGCACTCTCACAGTACACAGCGGCATGGGCTGCAGTATATAGCACTCTCACAGTACACAGCGGCATGGGCTGCAGTATATAGCACTCTCACAGTACACAGCGGCATGGGCTGCAGTATATAGCACTCTCACAGTACACAGCGGCATGGGCTGCAGTATATAGCACTCTCACAGTACACAGCGGCATGGGCTGCAGTATATAGGACTCACAGTACACAGCAGCATGGGCTGCAGTATATAGCACTCTCACAGTACACAGCGGCATGGGCTGCAGTATATAGCACTCTCACAGTACACAGCGGCATGGGCTGCAGTATATAGCACTCACACAGTACACAGCGGCATGGGCTGCAGTATATAGCACTCTCACAGTACACAGCGGCATGGGCTGCAGTATATAGCACTCTCACAGTACACAGCGGCATGGGCTGCAGTATATAGCACTCTCACAGTACACAGCGGCATGGGCTGCAGTATATAGCACTCTCACAGTACACAGCGGCATGGGCTGCAGTATATAGCACTCTCACAGTACACAGCGGCATGGGCTGCAGTATATAGCACTCTCACAGTACACAGCGGCATGGGCTGCAGTATATAGCACTCTCACAGTACACAGCGGCATGGGCTGCAGTATATAGCACTCTCACAGTACACAGCGGCATGGGCTGCAGTATATAGCACTCTCACAGTATACAGCGGCATGGGCTGCAGTATATAGCACTCTCACAGTACACAGCGGCATGGGCTGCAGTATATAGCACTCTCACAGTATATAGCAGCCTGGGCTGCAGTATATAGCACTCTCACAGTATACAGCAGCCTGGGCTGCAGTATATAGCACTCTCACAGTATACAGCAGCCTGGGCTGCAGTATATAGCACTCTCACAGTATATAGCAGCCTGGGCTGCAGTATATAGCACTCTCACAGTACACAGCGGCATGGGCTGCAGTATATAGGACTCTCACAGTATATAGCGGCATGGGCTGTAGTATATAGGACTCACAGTATATAGCGGCATGGGCTGTAGTATATAGCACTCTCACAGTATACAGCGGCATGGGCTGTAGTATATAGCACTCTCACAGTATACAGCGGCATGGGCTGTAGTATATAGCACTCTCACAGTATATAGCAGCCTGGGCTGCAGTATATAGCACTCTCACAGTATATAGCAGCATGGGCTGTAGTATATAGCACTCTCACAGTATATAGCAGCCTGGGCTGCAGTATATAGCACTCTCACAGTATACAGCGGCATGGGCTGCAGTATATAGGACTCTCACAGTATATAGCGGCATGGGCTGTAGTATATAGCACTCTCACAGTATATAGCAGCATGGGCTGTAGTATATAGTGCTCTCACAGTATATAGCAGCATGGGCTGTAGTATATAGCGCTCTCACAGTACACAGCGATATGGGCTGCAGTATATAGCACTCTCACAGTACACAGCGATATGGGCTGCAGTATATAGCACTCTCACAGTATATAGCAGCATGGGCTGCAGTATATAGCACTCTCAGTATATAGCAGCATGGGCTGCAGTATATAGCGCTCTCACAGTATATAGCAGCATGGGCTGTAGTATATAGCGCTCTCACAGTATATAGCAGCATGGGCTGTAGTATATAGGACTCACAGTATATAGCAGCATGGGCTGCAGTATATAGCGCTCTCACAGTATATAGCAGCATAGGCTGCAGTATATAGCGCTCTCACAGTATATAGCAGCATGGGCTGTAGTATATAGCGCTCTCACAGTATATAGCAGCATGGGCTGTAGTATATAGGACTCACAGTATATAGCAGCATGGGCTGCAGTATATAGCGCTCTCACAGTATATAGCGGCATGGGCTGCAGTATATAGCGCTCTCACAGTATATAGCAGCATGGGCTGCAGTATATAGCGCTCTCACAGTATATAGCAGCATGGGCTGTAGTATATAGGACTCACAGTATATAGCAGCATGGGCTGCAGTATATAGCACTCTCACAGTATATAGCAGCATGGGCTGCAGTATATAGCGCTCTCACAGTATATAGCAGCATGGGCTGCAGTATATAGCGCTCTCACAGTATATAGCAGCATGGGCTGCAGTATATAGCGCTCTCACAGTATATAGCAGCATGGGCTGTAGTATATAGCACTCTCACAGTATACAGCGGCATGGGCTGCAGTATATAGCGCTCTCACAGTATATAGCGGCATGGGCTGTAGTATATAGGACTCTCAGTATATAGCAGCATGGGCTGTAGTATATAGGACTCTCAGTATATAGCAGCATGGGCTGTAGTATATAGGACTCTCAGTATATAGCAGCATAGGCTGCAGTATATAGCACTCTCACAGTATATAGCGGCATGGGCTGTAGTATATAGCACTCTCACAGTACACAGCGGCATGGGCTGTAGTATATAGGACTCTCAGTATATAGCAGCATGGGCTGTAGTATATAGGACTCTCAGTATATAGCAGCCTTGGCTGGAGTATTAGTACTACAACCTGTGGAGTGTTACCTCCTTCCCCCGGGTAATCCCACACTGCAGCGCCCCTACAGGTGAGTACTCGCACAGCAGGCACTCCCCGGGCTGAGTAATGATGAGTAATGTGAAGTAATATAATAACAGCAGGAAAAGTTGTGCCACAAGTGCTGCATTACCGCGCCCCTCGCCCAGCCACCATCCCCGGGGACGCCTACCCATGTCAGCAGGGGGTCGCTCTGCTCCCCTTTCCTCTTGCCGCTCATCTTCCGCTCTATCACTGGCTTTTTTTCCCGTCAGAACATACGGTAAAAAACCCACAGGCCACGACCGGCGAATCACAGCTGTTTCTATCCCTCGTCAGGCACCGTAGAGTTCACGGATGACGTACGCTTGACTCAACCAAAAAACACCGCCCACTTCCAAATATTATCCAATCAGTTGTCAGCATTCTTTGGTTTCTAATAGCAACGCTTCCTAGTGTAAGGCCCCTGGTCGGCGCTCTGATAGAATTTAGGGTGTCTTCGGCAGTGCCTGATTGAAATTAAATTTTTTGGAATTGAAACACCTGACGTGTCGGACACACCCAGACTGTACCCACAGCCATGATGTACAGGCACCAGCTGAACATGACATCTTGTTTATACACTCTTCTCTACTGGTCCTAAAGTGGCAGCCAGTGCATGCTGGGAGATGTAGTTCAGCACATTCTAAAGCTTATCTATAGACACCACTTTCCCAGGTCCCTGCTTGGTACATCTTCTCAGAACAATGATTAGTTACATCAGCTGACTACTACTCACAGCTGAGGGTTTGTTACAGTTGCACCTTGTCTACACAATGGGGAATATTTATCAAACATGGTGTAAAGTGAGACTGGCTCAGTTGTCCCTAGCAACCAATCAGATTCCACCTTTCATTCCTCACAGACTTATTAGAAAATGGAAGGTGGAATCTGATTGGTTGCTAGGGGCAACTGAGCCAGTCTCACTTTACACCATGTTTGATAAATCTCCCCCAATGTGTTTTTATTGCAAACCTCTCTCTTGCGCTGATGGTTTGTTACAATGTTTCAGGGCAGATACCATTATTTCCGCTTCTTGGATAGCCGAGGTGTGAGCAGACACTCATAGAGTTACACAGAACTCTGACACCAGTTTCATATTCCTTGAAAGCTGAGCTCAGACTGAGTCATGGTGTACAGCAGCGCTCATCGGTAGCTGCTGGGAAACTACAACTCCCAGGTGTCAGAGCATGCTTAGAGTTATAGTTCCCCAGTAGCAGGAACACCAGAGGTTCTCTAGTTCAAAGTCTTAAAGGGGATGTCCTTAAAGGGGTTGTACAGCGAAAATATTTTTCTTTCAAATCGACTGGTGTCAGAAAGTTATATAGATTTGTAATTTACTTCTATTAAAAAATCTCCAGTCTTCCAGCACTTATCAGCTGCTGTATGTCCTACAGGAAATGTTTTATTTTTAGTCTGACACAGTGCTCTTTGCTGACATCTCTGGCCGAGACAGGAACTGTCAAGAGCAGGAGAGGTTTTCTATGGGGATTCATATAAGGACCGAGACAGAGACTCAGAGTTGTCATTAGAGAGCACTGTGTCAGACAAAATAAAACATTTCCTGCAGGACAGACAGCAGCTGATAAGTATGGAAAGATTTGAGATTTTTTTTATAGACATAAATTACAAATCTATATAACTTTCTGACACCAGTTGATTTGAAAGAAAAAGATTTTCACAGGACAACCCCTTTAATGAGTAACACGTGGATGCTTTCTACTAGAAACAGCGCCACCCCTGTCCGCAAGTTATGTCATACATGACTTGAAGAGAGGAGGCGCTGTTTTTATAGGAAATCTAGTCCCGGACAATCCCTTTAAGAACTGGAGGTTATTGGGTAAAGGTAAATTTGCCTCCTCCTCTTCTCTTACAGTCATTGCAGATCACTGACAGCGCCCCCTATCTGCAGACCATATAAGAATTACAGCCAGGATCACACACATCCAGGGAGTTGACTCGTCATCTCTCATAGCATCCGCCTATAGGATAAGCATCCCCAGACTTTAAAGGGAGGATCAAGGTCTCATGTAACATGTCGGCATGGCGTTCACACAGGACAATTATCATTATAGACTCTTATTATACTTTCTCCACCAATATTCTGGCCACATTAAGGTGCGTTTACACAGACAGATTTATCTGACAGATTTTGGAAGCCAAAGCCAGGAATGGATTTAAAAAAAAAAAAGAAATCTCAGTCTTTCCTTTATGACCTGTTCTCTGTTTATAGTCTGTTCCTGGCTTTGGCTTCAATAATCTGTCAGATAAATCTGTCTGTGTGAACGCACCATTACTCTTCAGAGCCTATAATGAATCTCTCTATTCCATAGAGATATTGGCAGTGCACCAGGGACCTGAACACTGCTGGAGAACTACAATTCCCATCATGCCTCCACAGCCAAATCTGATCCTATAAGAAGAGTCCGGTTCTTAGCTTGTTTGTCAGGCTCGTGAATGAGGAAGTTCCGTGACGTCATCCCATAAAATCCCTGAGTGATCCATGCTGTAAACAATGCGCTGTCACCACAAAGGTGTTTAACGACAACATATATAGATTGTAAGCTCTGTGGCCACGTTACATAACTGCTGGGAGAGATGTCACATGTCTTTCTAGTAACAGAACCCACTTGGCTTGGACTATAATCTGGATGGGGCAGATACTACCAGAGAATTCAATAGTAGGGGCTATGGTAACGTATAACATGACTACAGACACATAAGAAGCCCCCAAACACATAAGGTCATGTGGAGGTGTTGGGAAAATATTAAAGGATCCGTCAACAGCATTCTAGTGTATATGGACACCTTACCTACAGGGAACTGGCTGATGAAAATCAACATGGGTGATATAGTATGAACACATAGGAAAAGGATGGGGAACCTTCGGCCCTCCAGCTGTTGCAAAACTACAATTCCCATCATGCCTGGGCAGCCGAAGCTAAAGCTTCGGCTGCCCAGGCATGATGGGAATTGTAGTTTTCCAACAGCTGGAGGGCCAAAGGTTCCCCATCATTGACATAGGAAGCTTCCAAACATTGCATGAAATACAAATATTTTTTTGGGAAAAATAAAAAAAAGATCCATCAACAGCATTTTAATGTATATGGACAGAAGTTGGCTGCAAAATCCAACATGAGTGTTATAGTATGGACACATAGGAAGCCTCTGAACACATTGTATTAAATACAAAAATTTTTGGGGGGTGGGGGAAACCAAGATCTGTCAACAGCATTCCAGTATATACAGTATAAAGGAACTTGTTGAGAAAATTCAACTAGGGGGATATAGTATAGAGAAATGGTTACGCCTCCAAACACATTACATTAACTACAAATATTAGTGGGGGAAAAGATAAGATCCATCAAGAGCATTCTAGTGTACATGGTAAACTTACCTTCCAGGAGTTGGCTGGAAAAATCCAACATGGGTTATAGAGTATGGATACATTGGAAACCTCCAACATAACATTAAATACACATATTAAGCAGAGAAAAAGTAAGATCCATCAACAGCATTCTAGGGTCCATAGATAGCTTAACTGTGTGGAGTTGGCTGAGAAAATCCAACATAGCTGACATAGAGTGGACACATGGGAATCCAGCAAACACATTTGACTAATTATAAATATTTTTTTTTTTTTTTGGGGGGGGGGGGATAACAAGATCTGTCAACAGCATTTTAACATATCTGGCATTGGTGGGCATTTATGGGCTTTGCGGTTTGTGATAACATAAAACAATAGATGGTATTAAAGTATATGACTTATGTTATAGGGGCGGAGCATAACACATTCAAAGAGTCATGCTCCGCCCTTCAGGCCCTGGACTGGACATAACACAGTGCATCATATTTTCCGGGAAAGTTCTTTAGAGAAAACCAGACATGATGTAAAGTGAGACTGGCTCAGTTGCCCATAGCAACCAATCAGATTCCACCTTTTATTTTCCAAAGAGTCTGTGAGGAATGAAAAGTGGAATCTGGTTGCTAGGGGCAACTGGGCCTGTTTCACTTTACACCATGTTTGATAAATCTCCCCCATTGAGTATTACCTATAATTCCTGATCCTCCACACTGAGCACAGGATCACACTGATCCAGCACCCGCTCCACAAGGTCCTGATCCTGTCACATCTCTTCATTACTTCTGGGTTTCACTCTCCACTTCCTGTTCTATTACTCCTGAAGTGGCGGCGGCACAGATAGAGATCAGACAACTTCTCTGGAAAAAACTATGCAGCTTTAGCGGAACTAGAAACCTACAATAATACAGATAAAAGAAACCCTGATCAACAACCAGACCGATAGCAGTGTATGGAGCCACAGCATCACTATATTACACCACAGCTGATATATTATAACAGTAACCCGCCTCCTGATCCTCTTATTACCCCTGTAATATCTTATTACAGTAACCCGGCTCCTGATCCTCTTATTACCCTGTAACATCTTATTACAGTAACCCGGCTCCTGATCTTCTTATTACCCTGTAACATCTTATTACAGTAACCCGGCTCCTGATCCTCTTATTACCCTGTAACATCTTATTACAGTAACCCGGCTCCTGATCCTCTTATTACCCTGTAACATCTTATTACAGTAACCCGGCTCCTGATCCTCTTATTACCCTGTAACATCTTATTACAGTAACCCGACTCCTGATCTTCTTATTACCCTGTAACATCTTATTACAGTAACCCGGCTCCTGATCCTCTTATTACCCTGTAACATCTTATTACAGTAACCCAGCTCCTGATCCGCTTACTACCCCTGTATCATCTTATTACAGTAACCCGGCTCCTGATCCTCTTATCACCCCTGTAACATCTTATTACAGTAACCCGGCTCCTGATCCTCTTATTACCCCTGTAACATCTTATTACATTAATCCGGCTCCTGATCCTCTTATTACCCCTGTAACATCTTATTACAGTAACCCGGCTCCTGATCCTCTTATAACCCCTGTAACATCCTATTACAGTAACCCGGCTCCTGATCCTCTTATTAGCTCTGTAACATCTTATTACAGTAACCCGGCTCCTGATCTTCTTATTACCCTGTAACATCTTATTACAGTAACCCGGCTCCTGATCCTCTTATTACCCCTGTAACATCTTATTACAGTAACCCGGCTCCTGATCCTCTTATTACCCTGTAACATCTTATTACAGTAACCCGGCTCCTGATCTTCTTATTACCCTGTAACATCTTATTACAGTAACCCGGCTCCTGATCCTCTTATTACCCCTGTAACATCTTATTACAGTAACCCGGCTCCTGATCCTCTTATTACCCTGTAACATCTTATTACAGTAACCCGGCTCCTGATCTTCTTATTACCCTGTAACATCTTATTACAGTAACCCGGCTCCTGATCCTCTTATTACCCTGTAACACCTTATTACAGTAACCCGGCTCCTGATCCTCTTATTACCCCTGTAACATCTTATTACATTAATCCGGCTCCTGATCCTCTTATTACCCTGTAACATCTTATTACAGTAACCCGGCTCCTGATCCTCTTATTACCCCTGTAACATCTTATTACAGTAACCCGACTCCTAATCCTCTTATTACCCCTGTAACATCTTATTACAGTAACCCGGCTCCTGATCCTCTTATTACCCCTGTAACATCTTATTACAGTAACCCGGCTCCTGATCCTCTTATTACCCTGTAACATCTTATTACAGTAACCCGGCTCCTGATCTTCTTATTACCCTGTAACATCTTATTACAGTAACCCGGCTCCTGATCCTCTTATTACCCCTGTAACATCTTATTACAGTAACCCGGCTCCTGATCCTCTTATTACCCTGTACCATCTTATTACAGTAACCCGGCTCCTGATCTTCTTATTACCCTGTAACATCTTATTACAGTAACCCGGCTCCTGATCCTCTTATTACCCTGTAACACCTTATTACAGTAACCCGGCTCCTGATCCTCTTATTACCCCTGTAACATCTTATTACATTAATCCGGCTCCTGATCCTCTTATTACCCTGTAACATCTTATTACAGTAACCCGGCTCCTGATCCTCTTATTACCCCTGTAACATCTTATTACAGTAACCCGGCTCCTAATCCTCTTATTACCCCTGTAACATCTTATTACAGTAACCCGGCTCCTGATCCTCTTATTACCCCTGTAACATCTTATTACAGTAACCCGGCTCCTGATCCTCTTATTACCCTGTAACATCCTATTACAGTAACCCAGCTCCTGATCCTCTTATTACCCTATAACATCTTATTACAGTAACCCGGCTCCTGATCCTCTTATTACCCTGTAACATCTTATTACAGTAACCCGGCTCCTGATCCTCTTATTACCCTGTAACATCTTATTACAGTAACCCGGCTCCTGTTCCTCTTATTACCCCTGTAACATCTTATTACAGTAACCCGGCTCCTGATCCTCTTATTACCCTGTAACATCTTATTACAGTAACCCGGCTCCTGATCCTCTTATTACCCTGTAACATCTTATTACAGTAACCCGGCTCCTGAT
Source organism: Dendropsophus ebraccatus (assembly GCF_027789765.1). NCBI lineage: Eukaryota > Metazoa > Chordata > Amphibia > Anura > Hylidae > Dendropsophus > Dendropsophus ebraccatus. The sequence goes on along the minus strand of NC_091454.1, from coordinate 214,245,543 downwards.
CCTCTTATTACCCCTGTAACATCTTATTACAGTAACCCGGCTCCTGATCCTCTTATTACCCTGTAACATCTTATTACAGTAACCCGGCTCCTGATCCTCTTATTACCCTATAACATCTTATTACAGTAACCCGGCTCCTGATCCTCTTATTACCCTGTAACATCTTATTACAGTAACCCGGCTCCTGATCCTCTTATTACCCTGTAACATCTTATTACAGTAACCCGGTTCCTGATCCTCTTATTACCCTGTAACATCTTATTACAGTAACCCGGCTCCTGATCCTCTTATTACCCTGTAACATCTTATTACAGTAACCCGGCTCCTGATCCTCTTATTACCCTGTAACATCTTATTACAGTAACCCGGCTCCTGATCCTCTTATTACCCTGTAACATCTTATTACAGTAACCCGGCTCCTGATCCTCTTATTACCCCTGTAACATCTTATTACAGTAACCCGGCTCCTGTTCCTCTTATTACCCCTGTAACATCTTATTACAGTTACCTGACCCCTGGTCCTCTTATTACCCCTGTAACATCCTATTACAGTTACCTGACCCCTGATCCTATTACATTACAGGAATATATATAAACATTGCACTGTATATTAATATTATTGCAGTCTAGTTTCGGACTTCCTTATACGCGTCACATGAGTTGCGTGGTCCCTGCCAAACAGGACGTGTAATTACATTGTCACCTCCCGAGGACACTTAATGACATGTAATTATACTCTTGGACGCGCCTATAATTATCGTGACGTGGAATCTCGCCCTCTCGTTAATCTGTTTGAGGATCGGATAATAAGGCATCTGGAGTGGGGGAGGAGATGTCAGCGATCTATACCATAGAGCAGTCCCAGTTCCAGCCATTACGCCTTGTTTTCCCTCTGTCTTTCCTGCCGTCTCCCTCTGGTTTGGGAGCTGTCCAGCTCTGAGAGTTGTTTCTGGGAAATACAGGCACCTGGCATCTGTCTTCCCATGTTTAACCTCCCCCCTGGAGACACAAACGAGAACGCTCCTGTTAACCCGTTGTACGCAGTGTTTAACCCTCTCCTTCCTTAGGATCAGGGTTACAGATCAGTCTACTACTCTCTTGTGGTTATATGATTAAAGGGGTAGTTCCAAAAAAAAAAATCTTTTAAATCAACTGGTGCCAGAATGTGCCAGAGATTTGTAATTTACTTCTATTAAAAACTCTCTAGTGTTCCAGTACTTATCAGTTGCTGTATGTCCTTCAGGAAGTGGAGTATTCTTTCCAGTCTGGAGAGCAGGAGAGGTTTTCTATGAGGATTTGCTACTACTCTGGACAGTTCCTGACATGGACACAGGTGGCAGCAGAGAGCACTGTGTCAGACTGGAAAGAATACACCATTTCCTGCAGGACATACAGCAGCTGATAAGTACTGGAATACCTGAGATTTTTTTTTTTTTAAAGTATATTACAAATCTTTGTCACTTACTGGCACCAGTTAATTTGAAAGAATTTTTTTGTGAACTGCCCTTTAAGTCACGATAAAAATCTCAAGAAACCGGTGAAATCATTTCACAAGCTCCCTGTGTAATCGAGAGAAGCTAGAATGTGTCACTGGGGGTCATTCTGAAAGTGTCACTGAGAGCTATGTGTATTAGATAAACATAGCTACTTCCTTTCAAAAATAGCGCCACCCCTTGTCGTCTGGTTGTGTGTTGTAATGCAATTCAGCTCGATCTACTTCAATGGAACCGAGCTGCAATACCACACAAAAACTGGGGAATAGAGTGGCGCTGTTTTTAGAAGAGAGAAAAAGGACATCCCCTTTAAGAGTATGTTTACACCAGTAACCTTATAACTCACAACCCAGTATCCTCCTCCCTCTATGTTCTACTCTTATGCCCCTATTCCACGAGTCGTTTGCTCCTCGTTCCCAGCTCGCTGCCGCCGCTATTCAACGCGGCTGCAGCGAGCGGGTGAGTGCGGGAGGGGCTGCTCGGAGGATCGCTGATCGTCCGCGCAGCCCATAGGATATAGCAGCATCTGCTGCCGACGCTCCTATTCAACGGAGCGACGGCAGCAGATCGCTGCTATATCAGTCGCTTGTTTTTCAACATGTTGAAAAACAAGCGACTGCAACGATCAGCCGACATGAACGATGTCGCCTGATCGTTGCACTCTATTCCACGGGACGAATATCGTTCGTAGCGGCCGATATCGGCCGAATACGAACGATATTGCTCCTTTAAACGACCCGTGGAATAGGGGCTTTAGATATGAGTAGCTGTTTGTTAGTTCTTAAAGTGACTGTACCACCAGGCCCAGGCGGAAGGACCCACCCTTAGTGGGAAGAAACCCTAGCCCCTCCTTGACGTGACTCCATTAGAATCAATGGAACCCTATCATAGAGGGGCTAGGGTTTCCTCCCACTATGGGTGGGTTGGTTGGCCCGCCTCCAGTGCTTCTGCCTGGGCCTGGTGGTACAGTCACTTTAACGCCAGGTATTTGGGGCAAAAAAGTTTATCACCCATCCACTATATAGATGGGATACTATTAAAATGAGGAACTGCAGTTCTCTATCCCCCCCCCCCCCCCCCCAGCCACATGACTGCAGCATAGAGTGGTGGTCAAGCACAGCTGTGATTACCCCTTAAAGTGGAACGGTCAGGAGCAAAAAGGTGTTAAAAAGTTTATGGTAAGACAGAGCTAGTCGTCATGATTCTGGGCATAACTTTTTTTCATTTTAATAGTCGCCTCCATTGGCAGAATATAAGCCTTTGTGTTAATATGCAAATGAGGCTCGAGTGCCGATTGGGTGTTTCCCAGCATGGCAAGATCCCAGGTAAGTCCAGCCCATGTCCTCTTAATCACTCCCCTTCCCCACCCTCTTCCATCTGTCTATCCTATCTAGCTACATGATAAAATAGTTATGATCTACACTTCTCACGCTGGGGAACGCCCCCTGGACACTTGAGCCTCATTTGCATAATAACATAAAGGCGTATATCTCGCCAATGGAGAGGACTATTGAAATATAAAAGGTATACCCAGAATCATGACGACTAGTCCTATCTAGCCACCTGCTTATTTACACCCCTGTTTTCCTGATGACAGGTCCACTTTAAGCTGTCTCGGTACTGCCTGTCACATAGAGGAAGTTATCAGCAGTGCTTTTCTTTTCATGACTAACACAATAGCATCACAGCTTGACTCTTATACAGAGTAACCTTCATATGGGGACAGCTAAAGCAGCTCTGGGGTGAAGACTCATCAAACAGCACCTCCTATCTCAGCTTCCTAGACCCTTGTGTGTGTAATATCGGGGTTAACTATGGTTAATCAGAGCTATTACTCAATATCATTGATATGATTGACCCTCTATTGCCCCAGCACGTCCATATATACATACAGTAGATGGAGGATATAATATCTGCATTTCCTCGGTATGTTTTCCAGACAAAGAATTTCCTCCTCAGGGATAGAAAACATGTTTTTGTCTGGATGCAAAAAAAGAGACAGACTCCCCCTCTCTCAACACCCTGAAAGACAGACAGACAGACACACGCCCTGCCCTGTCTGGGACATGTGACTCACCTCTCAGGGACTGACCCCCAGACACACACAGGTCACCCCCCAAGGTGTGTGTGACTCAGCCGGAGAAAGCCGTGTCTACAGACAGACACATGCTACACAGAGGTCACTACCCAGACGCTACTACATATATGTAAAGACCATATACACACATATAGTGGTTGTCATTCAGCTTTTCCACAAACCCGAACGGTAAACGAAAGAAGTATACAATTGCCAACTGGTCGCCTATGAAGGTGGTTGAAGCTGCATTCACCCCCAAACAGCGCCACCCCTGTCCTCAGGTTGCATGTGGTATTACATCTTGGTTCCGTTCATGTTAATGAAGACGAGATGCTATACCACACATTAACTTGAGGACAAGGGTGGCGCTGTTTTTGGAAGATTTTTCCAATCCAACAAAAATGCGTCTCACACTAAATCTCTGTAGGCAATGAAAGGGTTAATGACATACGGCGTGTGCGACATAAGTGACAGGTATTCCGCCTGCCGGCGTGCTTCGCATGTGATTCAGCATCTTCATTAAAGGATAATGGGGCAGACCTGCGGCGGTGTGTGCGGGACACCCTGAGGAGGCGGAGGATCTCCTGTATAGAGGGACTCTTTAAGAGCGGAGGATTAATAGACGGGTGTGGGGAGGTTTAGAATTATTGGGTTATTTTGTAAAAGCATTCGAAAGACGCCCAATAGGTCAATTACAGCAGGGTGGAAGGATAACACAGGTAACGGAGGATTATGGTGGGTGCCCTCTCTACCAGACTTTATATACAGTGCCCACCATCTTCCTTCAGGGTATACACAACTGGTAAATCCCGCCCTGACAACCCTATTATTTACAATGCATAAGTGGCGTCCCCCGTGTCATGGAACGGAACTTTTTGAACAATCTGATACAGTGACGGAATTTATCAAACCGTTAAATTGTAAAATGGCCGCTGTTGCCCATAGCAACCAATCACAGGGCAGCTGTCATCTCTTATACTGCTTCGGGAAGATGAGTTCTGCCCTTTGATTGGTTACAATGGGCAGAAATATATATTTTTCTGTTACTGTCTGTTCTTTTATTATAGTCTACCCTAAGATAAGAGGCACCAAAGGGGGTCAAACAAAAACTGCCCCCCCCCCCCCTTCTAATGGCGGCACAATGCCAATTCTAAGGCACCTAGGGTTGGGGTGGGCTGGTTGGTCATATATCCCAGGCACCAAAATTCAGATATAGGTATATAGCATATTAGTAAGGGTTTAACAACCGGCAGTGATATCTCCCGCTCACCGCCCCTGCTCACCGCCCCTGCTCACACACTAGACTGACCAAATCTCCTGCAAGTGTCGGGTTTGGCCGACAATAGTCTAAATTGTATGGGTTTAGAGATTTATAATTTACTTCTATTTGAAAATCTCCAGACTTCCAGTTCCTATCAGCTGCTGTATGTCCTGCAGGAAGTAGTGTTTTCTCTCCAGTCTGACACAGTGCTCTCTGCTGCCACCCCTGTCCATGTCAGGAACTGTTCAGAGCAGTAGCAAATCCCCATAGAAAACCTCTCTTGCAGATTTTTGAAGCCAAAGCCAGGAATGTACTTGAAAAGAGGAGAAATCTCAGTCTTTCCTTTATGACGTGTTCTCCGTTTATAGTCTGTTCCTGGCTTTGGCTTCAAAGATCTGTCAGATAAATCTGCCTGTGTAAACGCACCATTAGAGGAAAGAATGATGGAACATTTCACCTGCTGATCATTTTGAGGTGATTTCCCCCTTATTCCCATTCACAATATACATGTGCTCACTCCAGCTGAGCGTTCATGTGTCTGTAAAGATTTTGGTCAGTCGAATAAGCGTAGGACAAAAAAAAAAAAAAAAAAGATATCTGCAGTATCCTTTCCTGATGGCGTGGATCCCACTGTGAGCTACTGTTCTCTGGTATCAGCCACTTCAGACTGGGCAGAGGCTTGATCTTCAAGGGAATGACTAACAGGAAATGAATGAAGCTCCCTGCCCCCATGATCACATATGAGCAGAGGTGAGAACCCCCAGAGACCTTTACACCAGTAACTGTGACTTGCATTATAACATTGCTGTACTATTACAAGGAGACCGTCAGCAAGCAGGGATTTCACCTATACAAGTGTCCACGCTGACAATGTGGCGGCGATTCTTGTACATCTGCTGTTGCTCTGGCTGCCTCTCATATCTCTCTGTGGGGCGTCCAGCTGTAAAGCCGGGATTTTTACAGATGAATCACCCCAGTCTTCCCCTAACCACAGAATTAACCCCTTCTTATCTGGGCGGCCTCATTCTCCACTGTACACGCCGCGCGCAGATGACTGGGAAAAATGTCACATGAGATTTCTTTTAAATGGCAGGAGGCAGGTATCGTTCTTACACTGTGCTGTGTCAATGGGGAAACCATCAGCAAGCTGCTCTTCACTGGACTATAAGCCTGAGCTGAAGAAGGAATCATAAGAATACAAATAAAAGTGTAAGCCTGCTTGCTGATGGTTTCCCGGCAGATATATCAGACATATTATTGGCATAAATTACTAGTAGGGAATAGAAAGCTGTTTCTTTTTTATGTTTTGGTGGCTTATAGTTGATAATTATTATGTCCTTAACAACCTTCTTAAAGGGGTACACCATAGTTATCGGTTATAAAGATTTGTGAATTACTTTTTATTAAAAATTATCCAGTCTTCCAGTACTTATCAGCTGCTGTAAGTCCTGCAGTAAGTGGTGTATTCTTTCCAGTCTGACCAAGTGCTCTCTGCTGCCATCTCTGTCCATGTCAGGAACTGTCCAGAGCAGTAGCAAGTCCCCATAGAAAACAATTACAGAAGTTTTCACATGGAATTTAATAGATTTAAGTGTGGAAAAAATGTGTTTTTTTTAGATGGCAAACTTCAGGGTATTTTTTATGATAAAATGTCCCAAAAACTGAATAGTGGAAAGAAGTTGTGGATGGAGGAAGGGATGAGAATGGTGGAGAGATGGTCTGGATATAAGAGTATGGAGGAGAGGAGGACAATGGTGGAAAGATGGTCTGGATATTAGAGTATGGAGGAGAGGAGGAGAATGGTGGAGAGATGGTCTGGGTATAAGAGTATGGAGGAGAGGAGGAGAATGGTGGAGAGATGGTCTGGGTATAAGAGTATGGTGGAGAGAAGGAGAATGGTGGAGAGATGGTCTGTATGTAAGAGTATGGAGGAGAATGGTGGAGAGATGGTCTGGATATAAGAGTATGAAGGAGAGGAGGACAATGGTGGAAAGATGGTCTCGGTATAAGAGTATGGAGGAGAGGAGGACAATGGTGGAGAGATGGTCTGGGTATAAGAGTATGGTGGAGAGAAGGAGAATGGTGGAGAGATGGTCTGGGTATAAGAGTATGGAGGAGAGGAGGAGAATGGTGGAGAGATGGTCTGTATGTAAGAGTATGGAGGAGAGGAGGAGGATGGTGGAGAGATGGTCTGGATATTAGAGTATGGAGGAGAGGAGAATGGTGGACAGATGGTTTGGATATTAGAGTATGGAGGAGAGGAGGAGAATGGTGGAGAGATGGTCTGTATGTAAGAGTATGAAGGAGAATGGTGGAGAGTTGGTCTTGGTATAAGAGTATGGAGGAGAGGAGGAGAATGGTGGAGAGATGCTCTGTATGTAAGAGTATGGAGGAGAATGGTGGAGAGATGGTCTGGATATAAGAGTATGGAGTAGAGGAGGAGAATGGTGGAGAGATGGTCTTGGTATAAGAGTATGGAGGAGAGGAGGAGAATGGTGGAGAGATGGTCTGGGTATAAGAGTATGGAGGAGAGGAGGAGAATGGTGGAGAGATGGTCTGGATATAAGAGTATGAAGGAGAGGAGGACAATGGTGGAGAGATGGTCTGGATATAAGAGTATGAAGGAGAGGAGGACAATGGTGGAGAGATGGTCTGGATATTAGAGTATGGAGGAGAGGAGAATGGTGGACAGATGGTTTGGATATTAGAGTATGGAGGAGAGGAGGAGAATGGTGGACAGATGGTCTGTATGTAAGAGTATGGAGGAGAATGGTGGAGAGATGGTCTGGGTATAAGAGTATGGAGGAGAGGAGGAGAATGGTGGAGAGATGGTCTGTATGTAAGAGTATGGAGGAGAATGGTGGAGAGATGGTCTGGGTATAAGAGTATGGAGGAGAGGAGGAGAATGGTGGAGAGATGGTCTGGATATAAGAGTATGAAGGAGAGGAGAATGGTGGAGAGATGGTCTGTATGTAAGAGTATGGAGGAGAATGGTGGAGAGATGGTGGAGAGATGGTCTGGGTATAAGAGTATGGAGGAGAGGAGGAGAATGGTGGAGAGATGGTCTGGGTATAAGAGTATGGAGGAGAGGAGGAGAATGGTGGAGAGATGGTCTGGGTATAAGAGTATGGAGGAGAGGAGGAGAATGGTGGAGAGATGGTCTGGGTATAAGAGTATGGAGGAGAGGAGGAGAATGGTGGAGAGATGGTCTGGATATAAGAGTATGGAGGAGAGGAGGAGAATGGTGGAGAGATGGTCTGGATATTAGAGTATGGAGGAGAGGAGGAGAATGGTGGAGAGATGGTCTGGATATAAGAGTATGGAGGAGAGGAGGAGAATGGTGGAGAGATGGTCTGGGTATAAGAGTATGGTGGAGAGGAGGAGGATGGTGGAGAGATGGTCTGGATATAAGAGTATGAAGGAGAGGAGGACAATGGTGGAGAGATGGTCTGGATATAAGAGTATGGTGGAGAGGAGGAGGATGGTGGAGAGATGGTCTGGATATAAGAGTATGGAGGAGAGGAGGAGAATGGTGGAGAGATGGTCTGGATATTAGAGTATGGAGGAGAGGAGGAGAATGGTGGAGAGATGGTCTGGATATAAGAGTATGAAGGAGAGGAGGACAATGGTGGAGAGATGGTCTGGATATTAGAGTATGGAGGAGAGGAGGAGAATGGTGGACAGATGGTCTGTATGTAAGAGTATGGAGGAGAATGGTGGAGAGATGGTCTGGGTATAAGAGTATGGAGGAGAGGAGGAGAATGGTGGAGAGATGGTCTGTATGTAAGAGTATGGAGGAGAATGGTGGAGAGATGGTCTGGGTATAAGAGTATGGAGGAGAGGAGGAGAATGGTGGAGAGATGGTCTGGATATAAGAGTATGAAGGAGAGGAGGACAATGGTGGAGAGATGGTCTGGATATAAGAGTATGAAGGAGAGGAGGACAATGGTGGAGAGATGGTCTGGATATTAGAGTATGGAGGAGAGGAGAATGGTGGACAGATGGTTTGGATATTAGAGTATGGAGGAGAGGAGGAGAATGGTGGACAGATGGTCTGTATGTAAGAGTATGGAGGAGAATGGTGGAGAGATGGTCTGGGTATAAGAGTATGGAGGAGAGGAGGAGAATGGTGGAGAGATGGTCTGTATGTAAGAGTATGGAGGAGAATGGTGGAGAGATGGTCTGGGTATAAGAGTATGGAGGAGAGGAGGAGAATGGTGGAGAGATGGTCTGGATATAAGAGTATGAAGGAGAGGAGAATGGTGGAGAGATGGTCTGTATGTAAGAGTATGGAGGAGAATGGTGGAGAGATGGTGGAGAGATGGTCTGGGTATAAGAGTATGGAGGAGAGGAGGAGAATGGTGGAGAGATGGTCTGGGTATAAGAGTATGGAGGAGAGGAGGAGAATGGTGGAGAGATGGTCTGGGTATAAGAGTATGGAGGAGAGGAGGAGAATGGTGGAGAGATGGTCTGGGTATAAGAGTATGGAGGAGAGGAGGAGAATGGTGGAGAGATGGTCTGGATATAAGAGTATGGAGGAGAGGAGGAGAATGGTGGAGAGATGGTCTGGATATTAGAGTATGGAGGAGAGGAGGAGAATGGTGGAGAGATGGTCTGGATATAAGAGTATGGAGGAGAGGAGGAGAATGGTGGAGAGATGGTCTGGGTATAAGAGTATGGTGGAGAGGAGGAGGATGGTGGAGAGATGGTCTGGATATAAGAGTATGAAGGAGAGGAGGACAATGGTGGAGAGATGGTCTGGATATAAGAGTATGGTGGAGAGGAGGAGGATGGTGGAGAGATGGTCTGGATATAAGAGTATGGAGGAGAGGAGGAGAATGGTGGAGAGATGGTCTGGATATAAGAGTATGGAGGAGAGGAGAATGGTGGAGAGATGGTCTGGATATTAGAGTATGGAGGAGAGGAGGAGAATGGTGGAGAGATGGTCTGGATATAAGAGTATGAAGGAGAGGAGGACAATGGTGGAGAGATGGTCTGGATATTAGAGTATGGAGGAGAGGAGGAGAATGGTGGACAGATGGTCTGTATGTAAGAGTATGGAGGAGAATGGTGGAGAGATGGTCTGGGTATAAGAGTATGGAGGAGAGGAGGAGAATGGTGGAGAGATGGTCTGTATGTAAGAGTATGGAGGAGAATGGTGGAGAGATGGTCTGGGTATACGAGTATGGAGGAGAGGAGGAGAATGGTGGAGAGATGGTCTGGATATAAGAGTATGAAGGAGAGGAGAATGGTGGAGAGATGGTCTGGATATAAGAGTATGAAGGAGAGGAGGACAATGGTGGAGAGATGGTCTGGATATAAGAGTATGGAGGAGAGGAGGACAATGGTGGAGAGATGGTTTGAATATGAGTATGGAGGAGAGGAGGACAATGGTGGAGAGATGGTCTGGGTATAAGAGTATGAAGGAGAGGAGGAGAATGGTGGAGAGATGGTCTGGATATAAGAGTATGAAGGAGAGGAGGACAATGGTGGAGAGATGGTCTGGATATTAGAGTATGGAGGAGAGGAGAATGGTGGACAGATGGTTTGGATATTAGAGTATGGAGGAGAGGAGGAGAATGGTGGAGAGATGGTCTGTATGTAAGAGTATGGAGGAGAATGGTGGAGAGATGGTCTGGGTATAAGAGTATGGAGGAGAGGAGGACAATGGTGGAGAGATGGTCTGGATATAAGAGTATGAAGGAGAGGAGGACAATGGTGGAGAGATGGTCTGGATATAAGAGTATGAAGGAGAGGAGGACAATGGTGGAGAGATGGTCTGGATATAAGAGTATGGAGGAGAGGAGGAGAATGGTGGAGAGATGGTCTGGATATAAGAGTATGGAGGAGAGGAGGAGAATGGTGGAGAGATGGTCTGGATATGAGTATGAAGGAGAGGAGGACAATGGTTCAGGAAGTTCAGGATGGTAGAATAGAGGAAGAAAAGAGAAGGTTGATAAATAGAATCCTAGATATACGAGTATAGAGGAGGGAAGAAGAATAGTGGAGAGAAGTTCTGGATATAAGAGTATGGAGGAGAGGAGGAGAATGGTGGAGAAGCATCCTGGATATAAGAGTATGGAGGAAGTGAGGGAAATGGAGATGTTCTGAATATGGATATGGATATAAGAGTACAGAGGAGGGATAAGAAATGGTGGGGAAATATCGTGGATATAAGAGTATGGAGGAGGGAGTAGAATGATGGAGGGGAGAAGGTTTTGGTGGAGCCCAGTGACATGTTGGTTGGTCCTCGCTGTTCAGAAGACACATAAGGAGGAGCAGAGCTGCACTGGGTCTGGTCAGGATATTGGATTCTATTCCTGGTGTAACCGGCAGCCAATGGAGACTGACACAGGGCTTTGGCATTTATGTGAGGGGACGAGGGGCGGATAATGTGAGCAGCAGAGCTGAGGATGGATTGTAGATGTGCCAGCCGCTTCCTCGGGAAGCCACAGGAAAAGTCCTTCAACTACTTCATGACTCACAATCAGAACTGAATAAAACATGAAGTTATCGAAAAGCATCTCCTGCATGCTGACAGTTTCCAGTCGAGAAAAGCATGACAATGAGACATAGCTTGACCGCTATATGTATAGATGCTTCCATTCCCTGTATAATAGATTGTATATAATACATGGAGCTCAGGCAGCGGCCTTCCCTCTAAGGTCCATAAGCAGCACTGGGTGGGGGTTGCGCTTTTTTGGCAATAAAGTGAGAGCGAGTCCTGTGCCTCATCACTGACTCATTCCCACTCTCAATGGAGCTTGTGTAATGTGCCGGGAGGATTGGGGAAATTCTTCCTCCCAAAATCCTCAAATTACCAACAGATGGGAGATATTACACAGGGCATTGTGGTCAGTGGCCGGAGTAGATACATTGCTCCCTATTTATTGACTCCAGCCTTATATACAGGCGTACAACTGCGATCGCAAAGATGGCCGAACGTAATAGAAAATATATATGGGTAACACCAATTTGGTGGGGGTGGGGGTGCGGCAACTCTATATATACATCTCCATATGTACTCCATATATACAACTCCATATGTATCAGCAATATCCTATCACCCTTCTGCGTATCTGGTTATCGCCCTTTAATACTGGGAAGTAATGGAAAGAACAGGAGTGAGGACATGATATTGCCCGCAGCTGCTATCTCCAATGCAGCCAATATAACAGGGTTGTGAGCCGCTCTCTTACCCTACATATTGTGTGTGGGGGGAGGGGCTGTATATATACTCTCATAAAACAGTAGCTGTGGGGAGTATAAAGGGGTACTCCGTCATTTTTTTTTCTTTTTAATCAACTCATTTCAGAAAGTTATATAGACTTGTAATTTTTTTCTATTTAAAAATCTCCATTACCACTACTTATCCGCTGCTGTATGTTCTGCAGAAAGCGGTGTATTCTTTCCATTCTAACACAGTGCTCTCTGCTGCCCCCTTTGTCCATGTCAGGAACTGTCTAGAGCAGCAGCAGCAAATCCCCATAGAAAACCTCTCCTGCTCTGGACAGTTCCTGACATAGACAGAGGTGGCAGCAGAGAGCACTGTGCCAGACTGGAAAGAACACACCACTTCCTGCAGGACATACAGCAGCTGATAAGTACAGTAAGACTTGAGATTTTGAAATAGAAATAAATTACAAATCTATAAAACTTTCTGACACCAGTTGATTTGAAAGAAAAAGATTTTTTGCCGGAGTTCCCCTTTAATTTCCCAGCACCTGCTCTCCCCAATTTATAATAGGGTCGTGAAGGGGAAAGGTTAGCTTACGTTAAGGCGTTAGGCGGGATACACTATACTTTGGAGGTCTCTGACTCTCTGTCACTGGCGGAACTACCGCCGTAGCAGCCGTAGCGGCTGCTACGGGGCCCCGCCGCATCAGGGGCCCGTGACGCGGGCCCCTGGAGCTGACATATCCTGCAGCACCCGGTGGCTGAGCATGCCTCCCGGGTGCTGTAGCCGGGGGCCGGTCCCGTGCTCCTCCCGACCCGGAGACTCCTTTCCCCAACCATAGGGAAAAGGAGTCACTGGGCCAGGAGGAGCACGGGACCGGTCCACAGCGCTCCTGTCACCCCCTGTCTGATGCGCGGCTGCCGTCTGATGCCGCGTCCTAGCCCCGGCAGCGCGCGTATCATAGAGTTCTGTGTGGGCTTGTGCTGCGGCCCCGACTTCCGGCACAGAGACGTGTGCCGGAAGTCGCGGCTACAGGCCCACACAGAACTCTATGATACGCGCGCTGCCGGGGCTAGGACGCGGCATCAGACGGCAGCCGCGCATCAGACAGGGGGTGACAGGAAGAAGGCTCGACGGGGGAGCGTGTTGTTAGGTGAGTTTTTTTCTTTTTTTTAAACTTGCTTTTCTCGGGGGGGGAGAAGGGGGCATCTATAAGGAAGGGGGGGAGAGAAGGGGGCATCTATAAGGAAGGGGGGAGGAGAGAAGGGGGCATCTATAAGGAAGGGGGGGGGGGAGAGGAGGGGGCATCTATAAGGAAGGGGGGGGGGAAGAGGAGGGGGCATCTATAAGGAAGGGGGAGGGGAGAAGAGAAGGGGGCATGGGCATCTATAAGGAAGGGGGGGAGAAGAGGAGGGGGCATCTATAAGGAAGGGGGGAGAAGAGAAGGGGGCATCTATAAGGGGGGGGAGAAGGGGGCATCTATAAGGAAGGGGGGGGAGAAGAGGAGGGGGCATCTATAAGGAAGGGGGGAGGGGAGAAGAGAAGGGGGCATCTATAAGGGGGGGGGGGGAAGGGGGCATCTATAAGGAAGGGGGGAGAAGGGGGCATCTATAAGGAAGGGGGGAGGAGAGAAGGGGGCATCTGTAAGGAAGGGGGGAGGAGAGAAGGGGGCATCTATAAGGAAGGGGGGGGGAGAAGAGGAGGGGGCATCTATAAGGAAGGGGGGAGGGGAGAAGAGAAGGGGGCATCTATAAGGAAGGGGGGAGAAGAGAAGGGGGCATCTATAAGGGGGGGGAGAAGGGGGAATCTATAAGGAAGGGGGGAGGAGAGAAGGGGGCATCTATAAGGAAGGGGGGGAGAAGAGGAGGGGGCATCTATAAGGAAGGGGGGAGGGGAGAAGAGAAGGGGGCATGGGCATCTATAAGGAAGGGGGGGAGAAGAGGAGGGGGCATCTATAAGGAAGGGGGGAGAAGAGGAGGGGGCATCTATAAGGAAGGGGGGAGAAGAGAAGGGGGCATCTATAAGGGGGGGGGGAGAAGGGGGCATCTATAAGGAAGGGGGGAGGGGAGAAGAGAAGGGGGCATGGGCATCTATAAGGAAGGGGGGGAGAAGAGGAGGGGGCATCTATAAGGAAGGGGGGAGAAGAGGAGGGGGCATCTATAAGGAAGGGGGGAGAAGAGAAGGGGGCATCTATAAGGGGGGGAGAAGGGGGCATCTATAAGGAAGGGGGGAGGGGAGAAGAGAAGGGGGCATGGGCATCTATAAGGAAGGGGGGGAGAAGAGGAGGGGGCATCTATAAGGAAGGGGGGAGAAGAGGAGGGGCATCTATAAGGAAGGGGGGAGAAGAGGAGGGGGCATCTATAAGGAAGGGGGGAAAAGAGAAGGGGGCATCTATAAGGGGGGGGAGAAGGGGGCATCTATAAGGAAGGGGGGAGGGGAGAAGAGAAGGGGGCATGGGCATCTATAAGGAAGGGGGGGAGAAGAGGAGGGGGCATCTATAAGGAAGGGGGGAGAAGAGGAGGGGGCATTTATAAGGAAGGGGGGAGAAGAGAAGGGGGCATCTATAAGGGGGGGGAGAAGGAGGCATCTATAAGGAAGGGGGGGAGAAGAGGAGGGGGCATCTATAAGGAAGGGGGGAGGGGAGAAGAGAAGGGGGCATGGGCATCTATAAGGAAGGGGGGAGGAGAGAAGGGGGCATCTATAAGGAAGGGGGGGAGAAGAGGAGGGGGCATCTATAAGGAAGGGGGGGAGAAGAGGAGAGGGCATCTATAAGGAAGGGGGGAGAAGAGGAGGGGGCATCTATAAGGAAGGGGGGAGAAGAGAAGGGGGCATCTATAAGGAAGGGGGGGAGAGGGGGGCATCTATAAGGAAGGGGGGGAGAGGGGGGCATCTATAAGGAAGGGGGGAGAGGGGGGCATCTATAAGGAAGGGGGGGAGAGGGGGGCATCTATAAGGAAGGGGGGGAGAGGGGGGCATCTATAAGGGAGGGGGGAGAGAGAGACCATCTATAAGGAAGGGGGGGAGGGGGACATCTGTAAGGAAGGGGGGGGGGAGAGGGCCATCTATAAGGGGGGGACACCATAGGGGGAGAGCAGGCCATCTATAAGGGGAGAACATAGGGGGAGAGGGGGACAACATAGGGGGAGAGGGGGATATAAACGTACAACATTGGGGGAGAGGGGAACATCTATAAGAGGACAATAAAGGGGGAAAGGGGGCCATCTATAAGGGGACAATATAGGGGAAGAGGGGGCCATCTATAGGGGGGGCAACATAGGGGACCATCTATAAGGAGACAACATGGGGGGGCATCTATAAGGGGGACAGCGGAGGGGGGCAACATAAGGAAGCTATCTATAAGGAGGGGCGACAGAGAGGAGGGCCATATACTAAAATGGGATCACATAGAGTCAGCCTACCCACTAAATGTGGGTGTAAAGGGGCCAATACAGATGTGCAGTTGTTAGAGATGAGGATGGTGACAGAGTGTGGAGCCTAATATGTCTGTCTGGCAGATTCTGTGGATTCGTGGCCCGGAGAAGTTCTCATAACGGCCCAGGACGGATGGAAAAGAAAATGAAAAGGGAAGAACTCCGATCAGAGAAGACGTCTCCTGTAAGTCACCTGATGTAACTGTACTGTAATTTATATGGTGTACAGGACCTGTGTAGAGCTGAGTGTGTTGATGGCATAGTGGTCGATCGAGAGGGGAGGGGGGGGGGGGCGGGGGGGCCCCAATCAAAAGTTTGCTATGGGGCCCAGCCATTTCTAGTTACGCCCCTGCTCTCTGTAGAGAGAAGTCATGGTCAGAAATATCTGTTGACGGGTAATCTGCAAGCCACATGAGAGCGGGAGAGAGATGTATGCAAATTGCTACCTAAATGAGACTGCACATTACACAGCCGCAGGTCTTCACCACGAACGTCTAAGGTCACGCACCCACAGGAGGCAAACATGACGTTAGCAGTGCCTGCAATGTGGCGTCTGATCCGACACCCCCAGAGTGTTCACAGTGACGCTGCAGACACCGCTTAATAACAGGGGGCTCACACTAGACCTGTACGGGGGACGCCATATATAAGATACAGATCTAGACAGTAACTTTTCCATGACCTCGAAACGCGTTACGTAGTGGTGCAGATAACATTCCATTAACGTGTTATAGAAAGAACCTCCATCTATTCTAAAAAATCCCCTTTAAATAGAAATAGGGGGACTTAAAGGGTAACGCCAGAGAAAAAATATAATTTTAAATTATATATATATATTTAAATATATTTAAATTAAATTATTATATATATTTAAATCAAGTGGTGTCAGAAAGTGATAAAGATTTGTAAATTACATCTATTTAGAAATTTCAACCCTTCCAGTACATATCAGCTGCTGTATGTCCTGTAGGAAGTGGTGTATTTTTTTCAGTGTCACACAGTCCTCTCTGCTGCCACCTCTGTCCATGTCAGGAACTGTCCAGAGCAGGAGAGGTTTTCTATGGGGATTTGCTTCTGCTCTGGACAGTTCCTGACATGGACAGAGGTGGCAGCAGAGAGCACTGTGTCAGACTGGAAGGAATACACCACTTCCTGCAAGACATACAGCAGATGATAAGTACTGAAAGGCTGGATATTTTTAAATAGAAGTAATTTACAAATCTGTATAACTTTCTGGTACCAGGTGATTTAGAAAAAAAAATAATCTGCGGAGTACCCCTTTAAAGGCTTCTGATTGGCCAGGAGTGGGAGGTATAAGGCGCTGTCTTTATCTGGTGACCTATCAGGCCCTCTCTATTAGCTGAGTAGTAGTAGATTCCAGGTAAGATAGGATTCTCTAGTACTACTCCTTGTAGATGTCACCGCTTAATCTTTACATCTTTTTCTCAGTAACAGAGTCAGTGAGAGCCGCGCTGGATGGGGGTTTCAATGAATGAAATACAAACTTCTTTTTATTATTGGACATGAAGGGGTTAAGGAGTTCTTCCCACAACTGGTTATCCTGCCCGCCGTCATTTCCCGCTGTGTCACAGGACATTAATAGGAAGGAGGAAGTCTGGGCGGAGCCAGGATCTATGATGTGCAGCTGCCGTACCCCACGGCTATCCCTCCTCATACCCCAATGCACATGGGCTGTCCGCTGAGCTGAGTGTCCATGTGTTCTGGATGGAGGGAAGGCTGATGCCAGGGATCCAATGGGCAATGATTGGGCTTCCAGGGACGCTGCACAGACCTTACAGATGGGACTAATATCATGTGGCCATTGGTTGTGCCAATGGAAAGGATCAGGCAGATGAAATCCAACATGCCTGATCTCTCGGCTGGCCTATGCATTTGGTTGTCTTGCCTTCATGTCTAATGTGTACGTGAGCCACTAAACTACAGTTCCACAGCTTAATTCTTTGCTACCCTGTGGTGGGAGGAGCAGAATCCATTGCACATAGCTCCTCCCTCCTGTCTGTGTCACCCTGTGGTAGGAGGAGCAGAATCCATTGCACATAGCTCCTCCCTCCTGTCTGTGTCACCCTGTGGTGGGAGGAGCAGACTCCATTGCACATAGCTCCTCCCTCCTGTCTGTCACCCTGTGGTAGGAGGAGCAGACTCCTCCTCACATAGCTCCTCTCTCCTGTCTGTGTCACCCTGTGGTGGGAGGAGCGTACTCCATTGCACATAGCTCCTCCCTCCTGTCTGTGTCACCCTGTGGTGGGAGGAGCAGACTCCTTGTTACATAGCTCCTCCCTCCTGTCTGTGTCACCCTGTGGTGGGAGGAGCAGACTCCATGTCACATAGCTCCTCTCTCCTGTCTGTGTCACCCTGTGGTGGGAGGAGCAGACTCCATGTCACATAGCTCCTCTCTCCTGTCTGTGTCACTGTGTAGTGGGAGGAGCAGACTCCTTGTTACATAGCTTCTCCCTCCTGTCTGTGTCACCCTGTGGTGGGAGGAGCAGACTCCTTGTTACATAGCTCCTCCCTCCTGTCTGTGTCACCCTGTGGTGGGAGGAGCAGACTCCATGTCACATAGCTCCTCTCTCCTGTCTGTGTCACCCTGTGGTGGGAGGAGCAGACTCCATGTCACATAGCTCCTCTCTCCTGTCTGTGTCACTGTGTAGTGGGAGGAGCAGACTCCTTGTTACATAGCTTCTCCCTCCTGTCTGTGTCACCCTGTGGTGGGAGGAGCAGACTCCTTGTTACATAGCTCCTCCCTCCTGTCTGTGTCACCCTGTGGTGGGAGGAGCAGACTCCATGTCACATAGCTCCTCTCTCCTGTCTGTGTCACCCTGTGGTGAGAGGAGCAGACTCCATGTCACATACCTCATCCCTCCTGTCACCCTGTGGTTGGAGGGGCAATTCCATGTCACATAGCTCCTCCCTCCTGTTTCTCTCACCCTGTGGTGGGAGGGGCAACTCCATGTTACATAGGAGTCCTCTTTCTACCATATACTCTGTACCTTGTAGCCCTGTGTATAGTGGTTGCCCTGAAGCAGTCAGGGAGCCTCAGCCCTGTACCTAGGAGAGGTGATACTTCTGTGCACATTTAAGGAGTGTCCTGACAGGAAGATAAAGGAGAAGTGACAGGAGCAGGCTTGTGCCAGACTCTCCCTGTAACACAGTATTACACAACCCTCCTATCTACACCGGAGCTCTGACCTCGTACTAAGGCGAACACCTCCGTCACCTCACACAACACAACACAGGAAGAGACCAAGGGCACCTGTATACAGCAACTGGCACAGCGGGCATACAGGGGTATACACACATATCATGTACTGACACCATTATTATAATCATATAATTGTCCAGATACAAGGAGGATTGCGCTATGGGGGAGGGCGGTGAGAAGGAGATCCTGCGCTGGGTGACGGGAGGTGACAGGTGGCGGCACGTGGTTACAGGCCAGTCCTGCCGGATGCCAATACTGGAATCCCAGGAATGAAAATCCTGGCACACAATGACCTCCCGAAACAGGGTGCGGCACATCCGGATTCCATAGGTGCTGAGTGCCTGAGGCCAAGGAGCAGCCGGCCTGACATAGGACGGGCAGAGCTCCCCACATACGTGAACTTGGCACTTCCCGAGTAGCCGGAGGGGAGGGAAGACGGCGCATGAACTCGCTGCTCTGACAGGCAGACATAGCTGGAGTGTAAAGGGATGGGGGAAGTGAAACCTGCTGTGCCTGACAAGCTCCGGGGTCAGCACAGTCCTTCATCGTCAGTCCGACACAGTCCCCTCCGTCCACTTCCCTCTTCATATGTCACCCCCCCCCCCCCCCCCATCTTTCCGTTCCTCATTCCTATTATATCCACCTTGGTCATTGGAGAACAGAAATAGATTCTTTTTATTTTCCGTTTATCTTCCATAGATGAGACCAGTCTGTACAGAGCGGATCACGTGGCCCGTTATAATGCTACGGCCCGTTAGAACGCTACAGTCCCAGCCGAGCTCTAATACTAAGGATATTACCCCCTGATCCCCCCAATGTTCTCAGCATTCACCAAGGATCCACTCGTCTACTGCTCCATAACCTTGGATCAGGCTGTAAGAGCGTCTCTCATCCTGGAGGACCTAGAACGTCCGTGTATTACAGAAGCGGCCATTGAGTTCAATGAAAGCTGTGCAATGCTCTACTCCTCCTGTGGTGGCGCTGTGGAAAAGCTGAATTGACTGAGGTGCTAGCAGAACTGTGTGAGCAGGCCGTCCAGAGTCAAGAATCCCTTTAAGAGCCTATTTCCCTTCTTATCCCCTCATTCTCCCATAGAATTAACCCCTTATTCTCCACACCCATGATTTTCCCTCCATCCTCACTACCCCCCCCCCTCTCTTGTATCCTTATATCCTCTATATACTATCCATAGGTCTCCCAGCATTATTACCCTACACCTCCCTATCAGTATAACTGTCCTGTGCACTTCTTAACCCCTTGTTACCCAGTATGCATTATACCCTCCTTCCATCTCCCATGATCCTCTCCTGCTGACAACCTTCTAAAGCTCTGTACTAATTGTGATGGCAAAATGCTACAAGTCACATGACACTATCAGTATGGATGAAACATCATTACAACATGCAGCATTACTTCTATGGGCAGCGGGAGAAGTCATATGAAACTATTACAGATGACAGATCTCCAAGATACCCATAACAGTATCACCTGTGGATCCCCCATAACAGTGTCATCTACAGATCCCCATAACACATCTACAGATCCCCCATAACACATCTACAGATCCCCCCATAACAGTATCACCTGTGGATCCCCCCATAAGTGTCATCTACACATCCCCCATAACAGTGTCATCTACAGATCCCCATAACACATCTACAGATCCCCCATAACAGTATCACCTGTGGATCCACCATAACAGTGTCATCTACAGATCCCCATAACACATCTACAGATCCCCCATAACACATCTACAGATCCCCCCATAACAGTATCACCTGTGGATCCCCCATAACAGTGTCATCTACAAATCCCCCCATAACACAGTGTAATCTACACATCCCCCATAACAGTGTCATCTACAGATCCCCTATAACACAGTGTCATCTACAGATCCTACATAACAAAGTCATCTACAGATCCCCCATAACAGTGTAATCTACACATCCCCCATGACACATCTACACATCCCCCATGACAGTGTCATCTACAGATCCTACATAACACAGTGTCATCTACAGATCCTACATAACAAAGTCATCTACAGATCCCCCATAACAGTGTCATCTACAGATCCCCCATAAGTGTCATCTACAGATCCTACATAACACAGTGTCATCTACAGATCCTACATAACAAAGTCATCTACAGATCCCCCATAACAGTGTCATCTACAGATCCCCCATAAGTGTCATCTACAGATCCCCCATAACAGTATCACCTGTGGATCCCCCCATAAGTGTCATCTACAGATCCCCCATAACACAGTGTCATCTACAGATCCCCCATAACACAGTGTCATCTACAGATCCTACATAACAAAGTCATCTACACATCCCCCATAACAGTGTCATCCACAGATCCCCCATAACACAGTGTCATCTACAGATTCCCCATAACACAGTGTCATCTACAGATCCTACATAACAAAGTCATCTACAGATCCCCCATAACAGTGTTATCTACAGATCCCCCATAACAGTGTCATGTACAGATCCCCCATAACACAGTGTCATCTACAGATCCCCATAACACATCTACAGATCCTGCATAACACAGTGTCATCTACAGATCCCCATAACAGTGTCATCTACACATCCCCCATAAGTGTCATCTACACATCCCCATAACAGTGTCATCTACACATCCCCCCATAACAGTGTCATCTACACATCCCCCATAACAGTGTCATCTACAGATCCCCCCATAACAGTGTCATCTACACATCCCCCATAACACAGTGTCATCTACAGATCCCCCATAACACAGTGTCATCTACACATCCCCCCCATATGTGTATCAGGTACACATCCCCCATAGCGGTGTATTAGATACAGACCCCCCCATAGCGGTGTATCAGGTACACATCCCCCATAGCGGTGTATCAGGTACAGCCCCCATAGCGGTGTATCAGGTACAGACCCCCCCATAGCGGTGTATCAGGTACAGACTTCCCATAGCGGTGTATCAGGTACAGATCCCCCCATAGCGGTGTATCAGGTACAGACCCCCCCATAGCGGTGTATCAGGTACAGACCCCCCATAGCGGTGTATCAGGTACAGACCCCCCCATAATGGTGTATCAGGTACAGACCCCCCCATAGTGGTGTATCAGGTACACATCCCCCATAGCGGTGTATCAGGTACAGCCCCCATAGCGGTGTATCAGGTACAGACCCCCCCATAGCGGTGTATCAGGTACAGACCCCCCCATAGCGGTGTATCAGGTACAGACTTCCCATAGCGGTGTATCAGGTACAGATCCCCCCATAGCGGTGTATCAGGTACAGACCCCCCCATAGCGGTGTATCAGGTACAGACCCCCCATAGCGGTGTATCAGGTACAGACCCCCCCATAATGGTGTATCAGGTACAGACCCCCCCATAGTGGTGTATCAGGTACACATCCCCCATAGCGGTGTATCAGGTACAGACCCCCCCATAGCGGTGTATCAGGTACAGACTTCCCATAGCGGTGTATCAGGTACAGACCCCCCATAGTGGTGTATCAGGTACAGATCCCCCCATAGCGGTGTATCAGGTACAGACCCCCCATAATGGTGTATCAGGTACAGACTTCCCATAGCGGTGTATCAGGTACAGACCCCCCATAGCGGTGTATCAGGTACAGACCCCCCATAGCGGTGTATCAGGTACAGACCCCCCCATAGCGGTGTATCAGGTACAGACCCCCCCATAATGGTGTATCAGGTACAGACCCCCCATAGCGGTGTATCAGGTACAGACCCCCCCATAGCGGTGTATCAGGTACAGACCCCCCCATAATGGTGTATCAGGTACAGACCCCCCCATAGCGGTGTATCAGGTACAGACTCCTCCCATAGCGGTGTATCAGGTACAGACTCCTCCCATAGCGGTGTATCAGGTACAGACTTCCCATAGCGGTGTATCAGGTACAGACCCCCCCATAGCGGTGTATCAGGTACAGACCCCCCATAGCGGTGTATCAGGTACAGACCCCCCCATAGCGGTGTATCAGGTACAGACCCCCCCATAGTGGTGTATCAGGTACAGACCCCCCAAAGCGGTGTATCAGGTACAGACCCCCCATAGCGGTGTATCAGGTACACATCCCCCATAGTGGTGTATCAGGTACAGACCCCCCATAGTGGTGTATCAGGTACAGACCCCCCATAGCGGTGTATCAGGTACACATCCCCCATAGTGGTGTATCAGGTACACATCCCCCATAGTGGTGTATCAGGTACAGACCCCCCATAGCGGTGTATCAGGTACAGACCCCCCATAGCGGTGTATCAGGTACACATCCCCCATAGTGGTGTATCAGGTACAGACCCCCCATAGTGGTGTATCAGGTACAGACCCCCCATAGCGGTGTATCAGGTACAGACCCCCCATAGCGGTGTATCAGGTACAGACTCCTCCCATAGCGGTGTATCAGGTACAGACCCCCCATAGTGGTGTATCAGGTACAGACCCCCCCATAGCGGTGTATCAGGTACACATCCCCCATAGTGGTGTATCAGGTACAGACCCCCCATAGTGGTGTATCAGGTACAGACCCCCCATAGCGGTGTATCAGTTACAGACCCCACCCCATAGCTGTGTGTATGAGGTAAGTAGCACTGTGTAGGTGAGGTACAGACCCCCCCTATTGCGGTGTATGAGGTAAGTAGCACTGTGTATGGTCAGGTACAGACCCCCTATAGCGGTGTATGAGGTAAGTAGCACTGTGTAGGTGAGGTACAGACCCCCTATAGCTGTGTATGAGGTAAGTACCACTGTGTATGGTCAGGTACAGACCCCCCATAGCGGTGTATGAGGTAAGTAGCACTGTGTATGGTCAGGTACAGACCCCCTATAGCGGTGTATGAGGTAAGTAGCACTGTGTAGGTGAGGTACAGACCCCCCATAGCTGTGTATGAGGTAAATAGCACTGTCTATGGTCAGGTACAGACCCCCTATAGCTGTGTATGAGGTAAGTAGCACTGTGTATGGTCAGGTACAGACCCCCCCCCCCCCATAGCTGTGTGTATGAGGTAAGTAGCACTGTGTAGGTGAGGTACAGACCCCCCCTATTGCGGTGTATGAGGTAAGTAGCACTGTGTATGGTGAGGTACAGACCCCCCCTATAGCTGTGTATGAGGTAAGTAGCACTGTGTATGGTGAGGTACAGACCCCCCATAGCGGTGTATGAGGTAAGTAGCACTGTGTAGGTGAGGTACAGACCCCCCATAGCGGTGTATGAGGTAAGTAGCACTGTGTATGGTCAGGTACAGACCCCCCATAGCGGTGTATGAGGTAAGTAGCACTGTGTATGGTCAGGTACAGACCCCCCATAGCGGTGTATGAGGTAAGTAGCACTGTGTATGGTCAGGTACAGACCCCCCATAGCGGTGTATGAGGTAAGTAGCACTGTGTAGGTGAGGTACAGACCCCCCCCCCCCCATAGCGGTGTATGAGGTAAGTAGCACTGTGTATGGTCAGGTACAGACCCCACATAGCGGTGTATGAGGTAAGTAGCACTGTGTAGGTGAGGTACAGACCCCCTATAGCTGTGTATGAGGTAAGTAGCACTGTGTAGGTGAGGTACAGACCCCCTATAGCTGTGTATAAGGTAAGTAGCACTGTGTATGGTCAGGTACAGACCCCACATAGCGGTGTATGAGGTAAGTAGCACTGTGTAGGTGCGGTACAGACCCCCCATAGCGGTGTATGAGGTAAGTAGCACTGTGTAGGTGAGGTACAGACCCCCCATAGCGGTGTATGAGGTAAGTAGCACTGTGTATGGTCAGGTACAGACCCCCCATAGCGGTGTATGAGGTAAGTAGCACTGTGTAGGTGAGGTACAGACCTCCCATAGCTGTGTATGAGGTAAGTAGCACTGTGTATGGTCAGGTACAGACCCCCCATAGCGGTGTATGAGGTAAGTAGCACTGTGTAGGTGAGGTACAGACCTCCCATAGCTGTGTATGAGGTAAGTAGCACTGTGTAGGTGAGGTACAGACCCCCCATAGCGGTGTATGAGGTAAGTAGCACTGTGTAGGTGCGGTACAGACCCCACATAGCGGTGTATGAGGTAAGTAGCACTGTGTAGGTGAGGTACAGACCCCACATAGCGGTGTATGAGGTAAGTAGCACTGTGTAGGTGAGGTACAGACCCCCCATAGCGGTGTATGAGGTAAGTAGCACTGTGTAGGTGAGGTACAGACCCCCCATAGCGGTGTATGAGGTAAGTAGCACTGTGTAGGTGCGGTACAGACCCCCCATAGCGGTGTATGAGGTAAGTAGCACTGTGTAGGTGAGGTACAGACCCCACATAGCGGTGTATGAGGTAAGTAGCACTGTGTAGGTGAGGTACAGACCTCCCATAGCTGTGTATGAGGTAAGTAGCACTGTGTAGGTGAGGTACAGACCCCCCATAGCTGTGTACGAGGTAAGTAGCACTGTGTAGGTGAGGTACAGACCCCACATAGCGGTGTATGAGGTAAGTAGCACTGTGTAGGTGAGGTACAGACCCCCCATAGCGGTGTATGAGGTAAGTAGCACTGTGTAGGTGAGGTACAGACCCCCCATAGCACTGTGTAGGTGAGGTGATGCTCAGCCCCCATGTGCCTCCGCTGACACTCTCCCCGCATTGTCCCCGCCCCCACCCGGGGCAGTACGGACACGCGGGGCTTTACACCGGGGCCCCTGCCAACCTCCCCCCCTCCCCGCTGTTTACAAGCAACACGAGTTTCCTGGCACTGACGTCACACGCACGCCTCCCCTCTCCTCACGTCCACAGCCGTGACGTCACTGAGAGCAGGACGAATCAGCGTGCGGCGTGCCGCTTCCGGGGGCCGGTCTGCGGTATAAAGCCTATGGTGGCGGGGAGCGAGCTGTCAGATGAAGTAGAGCGCTCCGGGTGACAGCAGCAGCGCCAGATACCGCGAGACCTTCCCGCCCGTTACCGCCGCTGTCATCCCCGCTCCGCCGCGCAGTCTCATGTGCTCCAAGATGGAGCAGCCTTTCTACCACGATGACTCCATGCTGTCCCCGTACCGGGCGGCGGACCCGAGCCTCCTGAAGCCCAGCCTGGCCTCCCTCACCGAGCAGTACCGGGCGCAGAAGCACGAGCTCTCCTACTACACCGAGCAGCCGAGCCTGAAGATGTCCGCCCCGGAGCTGGAGCGGCTCATCATCCACAGCGGCCCCGGGGTCATCAACGGGGGCGGCGGGGGGCAGCTCTATTACCGGGGCGGCACCGAGGAGCAGGAGGGCTTCGTGGACGGCTTCGTGCGGGCGCTGGACGATCTGCACAAGATGAACCGGGACACGGCGCCGCCTAACGTGTCCCTGGGCGGCACCGGCACCGTGTCCCCGGTCACCAATCCCGGCCTGTACGGGGGAGACCCGGCCGTCTACACCAACCTGTCCGCCTACAACTGTTACCGGCAGCCGTCCGCCACAATCAGCTACCTCCCGCCCGGGCCCACCGGCTACGTCCCGTCCCCCTTCAAGGAAGAACCGCAGACGGTACCGGACACCGGCACCAGCCGCGACAGCACCCCCGCCCCCATGTCTCCTATCAACATGGAGGAGCAGGAGAAGATCAAGGTGGAGCGGAAACGGCTGCGGAACCGCCTGGCGGCCACCAAGTGCCGCAAGAGGAAGCTGGAGCGGATCGCCCGCCTGGAGGACAAGGTGCGGGAGCTGAAGAGCGAGAACAGCGGCCTGAGCGGCACGGCGGGCGCCCTCCGGGAGCAGGTGGAGCAGCTGAAGGGCCGGGTCCGGGAGCACGCCAGGCACGGCTGCCAACTGCTGCTCGGGGGCAAGGGACACCCGGTGTTCTGAGGGGTACCGGCCCTGTGCACCGCTCCTACACCGGGGCACCGCAGCGCCCCCTAACCGGCTACATCTGACGGGCAACTGTGCCAGGGGGCGGGACTGCAGCGCCCCTGCCGGCCATAGACGGAACTGCAGCACTAAGGGGCATAATGATCACAGCGCCCCTGCCGGCCATAGACGGAACTGCAGCACTAAGGGGCATAATGATCACAGCGCCCCTGCCGGCTATAGACGGAACTGCAGCACTAAGGGGCATAATGATCACAGCGCCCCTGCCGGCTATAGACGGAACTGCAGCAGCACTAAGGGGCACAATGACGACAGCGCCCCTACGGTCCATAGACGGAACTGCAGCACTAAGGGGCATAATCACAGAGCACCCTGCCGGCTATAGACTGAACTGCTGCTGTATTGGGGCATAATGATCACAGCGCCCCTACACGGAACTGCAGCTCCAAGGGGGCACAATGATCACAGAGCACCCTGCCGGCTATAGACTAAACTGCAGCACCAAAGGGGGCATGATGACTACAGCGCCCCTGCTGTCTCTTTATGGAACTGCAACATCAATGACTACAGCCCTACTGTCTACCCCACCTACAGACTCTTTCCAAGCACTGGGGTCCAAGGACTATGAACTGATGGGAGAGCCGGCTGTTAGACGCCCCCCCTCCCTCCCGTTGCTGCACTTATAGACTGTGGGTGAAGAGGGCGATAACTGAGGTTTACAGAGACTGTTCCTGATATTAGGGGAGGGGGACGCTGGCATGTCTGCCAACCATCCATGGTATTGCTGCTCTTAGAAGGTCCATGACTTGGGGAGAGACACCAGCTTCTTACTGGAGCACTACAAGTCCCAGCAGGCCTCACTAGTGCCATGACTTGTAGGGTTACAGTAATTGGGGGTGACCCTTCTGCTGTCACGTGGGGTTAAAGCCAGTGCCCGGGTGGCAGCTGAAGGGTTAATCCCCCCCCCCCCTGCCAGCCCGTGATCATGGCCTCTTCCTGATCTTTGTGGTATGGTGATGTAACATGAGGCCGGTGGTCATGTGACTGGCATGGGGACCATCCTCGCCAGTCATTCCATGTAGTGAACGTCGTGCACTGGGAGTGGGCGGCCGTTCCCACTATAGTGCAATGAGTGGATTTCTTCCAGTGTAAGGTTTACAGACCAACGTTGTGACTCCTACCGATAGGGGGCGCTGAGTGGGCGGAGGCTGCGGGCCAGGCCCCCCCACACAGCGAGGCCTCATCTATAGAGCGGGGGTGGGGGGTCACCCGGCCGGTCTGGGCCCCCCCGCCCCTCTAGGTTCTTAGTATTTAATGCACAGTAGTTTCTTGTGTCAGATTCTTATTTTTATGTGGAGAATTGTCTGTTTTTATACCGCGCTGTCTCCAGATGTTTTCTATTGTCTCGTTTCTGTATTTAAGTAAAATGATTGTTTACAAAGAAACGCGTGTCTGCCGCTTTATTCCTAATCCCAGGGCGGAGGATGAGGGTCGTACTCCGGGTGAGCCTGTACATAAAGGCTGCTTACACACTAACACAGGGGGACTACAACTCCCATTATGCTTTAGCTGTCTGGGCATGATAGGCATTGTAGTTTTGTAACAGCTGGAGGGGCTGTATTAACCTGTTGTAAAACTACAACTCCCATCATGCACTGAAGGCTGACACCTCTGACTATAGGTGGAACTGCAATCGACTCCTATTTAATAGGTTTTGCAGCATTTTGCTGTAAAGCAGGGATGGGGAACCTTTGGCCCTCCAGCTGTTGAAAAACTACAATTCCCATCATGCCTGGACAGCCGAAGCTTTAGCTCATCCAGGCATGATGGAAATTGTAGTTCTGCACTACCTGATTTATCCTCCCTGACCTATGGCTATGCTCCGTGTATATGGGTATGTCCACACACTAAAGCAGGGATGGGGAACCTTGGCTCTCCAGCTATTGCAGAACTACAACTCCCATCATGCCTGGACAGCCTATATGCAGATAGGCTTGTTTTCATGCACATATACCAGAGAGGGGGAACCTTCAGTCCTCCAGATATTGCAAAACTACAACTCCCAACATGCCTGGACTGCCAAAGGCTGTTGTAGTTTTACAACAGCTGTAGGGCCGAAGGTTCCCAATCCCTGACGCACAGCTATAGCTTTGGCTGCCCAGGTGTGATGGGAAGTATAGTTTTACAACACCTGGAGGTTACCCTTCCCTGACATATCCCCTAATAATGACCTCTGACCCCAGGCCTGTACACATGACTATGTACTACCTATCTATACAGGAGTGTATCACAAGCCGTGGCACTTGGAAAAATGACAATTCTAGCTGCCAGGGCTTGATGGGAGTTGTAGTTCTGAACCAGCCACATATTGGGTGGATGGTCGTGCATAGTGTATACAGGGTCTGTCCTGTCAGCGGAGGATATACAGGTCACTGCGTGGTATATAGGTTATGAGGTTGCACAGTGACACCGCCTCCCTATTAAGCTTTATTTATAGGGTGTTATATGGGTCGCGGGTCACCAGGTAATTATACTGTAAGGAGAGCGGATTATATGTCATAGGATTACGCCCCGGCCCTAACATCTACATATAGCAGAGCTGAGGGAGTGACAGAGAACAGTATATATAGCAGAGCTGAGGGAGTGACATACAGCAGTGTATATAGCAGAGCTGAAGGGGTGGCATACAGCAGTGTATATAGCAGAACTGATGGAGTGACAGAGAACAATATATATAGTAGAGCTGAGGGAATCACATACAGCAGTGTATATAGCATAGCTGAGGGAGTGACAGAAATATATATATATATATATATATATATATATATATATATATATATATATAGCAGAGCCGAGAGAGTGACATACAGCAGCATATATAGCAGAGCCGAGACAGTGACATACAGCAGTGTATATAGCAGAGCTGAGTGAGTCACATACAGCAGTGTATATAGCAGAGCTGAGTGAGTCACATACAGCAGTGTATATAGCAGAGCTGAGGGAGTCACATACAGCAGTGTATATAGCAGAGCTGAGGGGGTGACAGAGAACAGTATATATAGCAGAGCTGAGGGAGTGACATACAGCAGTGTATATAGCAGAGCTGAGGAAGACACATACAGCAGTGTATATAGCAGAGCTGAGAGAGTCAGAGCTGAGGGGGTGACATACAGCAGTGTATATAGCAGAGCTGAGGGGGTGACAGAGAACAATATATATAGCAGAGCTGAGGGAGTCACATACAGCAGTGTATATAGAAAATATAACAACCAAAAAAGAAAACAAATGCTGATTTTTCATAGCCAAAAACTTTTATATCTTTATTGAATATATATTAAAACAATTTATATAAAAAAGAGAGACAGACCAAACATTAAAAAGAACGGCGACTATCCTGGAGGTGTACCAACAACATACATCACAGAACAGGGGGATATATTCTAAAAAATCATACAGTAGGACACTATAATAAATATATAAAAAATAATAAAGTGCTAGTGCATTCAATTCATAGAGTAAACCTACAGCCAGTTAGTAAATCTCTTGTCCACCCTTCATCTATGAATTGAATGCACTAGCACTTTATTATTTTTTATATATTTATTATAGTGTCCTAGTGTATGATTTTTTAGAATATATCCCCCTGTTCTGTGATGTATGTTGTTGGTACACCTCCAGGATAGTCGCCGTTCTTTTTAATGTTTGGTCTGTCTCTCTTTTTTATATAAATTGTTTTAATATATATTCAATAAAGATATAAAAGTTTTTGGCTATGAAAAATCTGCATTTGTTTTCTTTTTTGGTTGTGGTCTGTAGTAGCTGTAGTAGCAGTGCAACGACAGTTTTCAATGGACCTAGATTGATTAGTACGTGTACTTTATAGGAACGCAGGCATTGCAGATAGACAAAACCGTGAACTTAATATAGAACATATAGTAGAGCTGAGGGAGTCACATACAGCACTCCAATCAACTCCCATCATGCCTTGACATCAGGGCCCAGGATGTAGAACACTGGCATAGGGCATCTTTATCTCCAGCTCAGCGGGCCTGGTAGTGATGCCAGCCTAGCCTGTATGGAGCAAACTCTGGGCCTCCCCTATACATGATATACAGGCAGCCTGACACCCACGGGTGCCATACTACAACAGGGTGGGGTCCGGTGGTGTGATTTCCCAGCATCAGGTCATCCAGTGCTCCTGTGTGCCCCATCCCCTATAGTCCAGGGTGAGTGACGAGGTGTAAAAGACCCCATAGCCTCCACTCTCCAGGAATGATGGGAGTTGTAGCTTTGCAATGGCAGTTGTGGTTATTCAGGTAGATGTTATTTGGTGGAGTTTTCTAGATGTTTCTGTAAGTTTTGCAGGGATTTTTCAAGCTCTTTCACACGTTGCAGTATATATAACACATGGCGGCTGCGGCTTCCTGTAATCCCTCTCGCTGTCAGCTCCGTCCACTTCCTCTATTTCACACTTGTATAGGCGGTGGGTTTCTGTATATGTCACAGCACAGTGGTCTATAGGGACTGCGGTATGAGGGGCTTTATATATAGACTCTATAGAGATTGTACTATATAGTATGTAGGCTCCTGTATACAGTATGTCAGTATATAGTGCCCTGTGTATATACCCGGAGGTGTCAGTATATAGGGTCCTGTGTATATATCCGGAGGTGTCAGTATAAAGGGTCCTGTGTATATACCCGGAGGTGTCAGTATAATGGGTCCTGTGTATATACCCGGAGGTGTCAGTATATAGTGCCCTGTGTATATACCCGGAGGTGTCAGTATATAGTGCCCTGTGTATATACCCGGAGGTGTCAGTATAAAGGGTCCTGTGTATATACCCCGAGGTGTCGGTGTATATAGAGTGCTGTGTATATTCCTGGAGGTGTGCTGTATACACATAGATGAAGATGTATATAAACAGTAGAGGTGTGCTGTATACACAGTAGAGCTGAGTATATGCTTGGAGGTGTGCTGTATACACAGTAGAGTTGAGGTGTTGGTGTATATAGGAGTGCTGTGTATATCGGAGTATATACCTGAAGGTGTCGGTGTATATAGGGTGCTGTGTATATGCCTGGAGGTGTGCTGTATACACAGTATATCCCCAGAGGTGTGCTGTATACATGGTAGAGCTGAGTATATCCCCGGAGGTGTGCTGTATACACAGTATATATACCCGGAGGTGTGCTGTATACACGGTAGAGCTGAGGTGTCAGTATATATAGGGTTTTATATACACAGCAGGGAAGAT